>NC_062965.1:50252839-50438268 GCF_023119035.1 Salvia hispanica | reverse complement strand
TGCCGCCGTGCACTTTTGGATAGGGGTGTGGCCGGGTCTGCCAGCCCGCATCGTGTCTTCTGAAGCGGAAACACATATATTGACGCTCCAATGCCCTAACGATGCGCATAAACAACTCCCTGCGCATTCGAAACGCCGGCATTTGGAACATGTTGGCGAGAAACCGCGGGTACTCTGCAAAGTAGTCCTCGTACAGCCGCCGATGTGCGCGTGATCCTAGATCAATTGCTTTGCTCGGTGGTGGACAACTCGTGGAGGAGCGAGGTATCGCCTGCTGTTCCACCATACGCATGTACCGCTCCATCTCGCGGTTCATGTAGGCCTCCATAGCCTCGTTCATCATCCGTTCGTACTCCTCGGGATCCCCACCACTACCGCTACCGCTACCACCCGCGTGATCCATCGCTCGATGATGCTCTTGAACAGAAAGTTAGAGAGAGAGAAAACTCGTTAAAACAAGTGGTGCAAATGAAAATGAAACGAAAATCGCGTTTATATATGATTTAAAAAAAAAAAAATCGAAAATCGGCGCTGGCCGATCGGGCCTCCACAATGGCGGCTAGCCGATCGGCTAGCATTTCGGCCAGCGACGAGCGATCGGCGAGCCCACGCCAATCCGCTCGCCGATTTTGCGCTGGCCGACTGCAATGGTTCGGCTAGCCGATCGACCAGCGCGACGAATCGGCTAGCCGATCATTGCGGATGCTCTAAAGGTCATGTTTGGGGGGAGTGATAACTCATCTGGGGATGAAAAGCCATGAAAAAAAAAAAAATACTCCCTCCGTCCCACATTTGTAGTAACATTTAGTTATGGCACGGGTTTTAAGGAATTGGTAGAGTGTGTAATTAATGAAGTGAGAGGTGAAGTGTGTAATAAATGAAATGAGATGATAGAGTGAGATGATGGAGTGTGTAATAAATGAAGTGAGATGATGGAGTGTGTAATAAATGAAGTGAGTTGGTTGAAGGTGGGTCCCTCTTTGACTTTTTGGTTTTTTATTTTTGTTTCGATTTATTTTAATATAGATAATGGCGTTTGGGTGTAATTTTAGTGAATAATGGGGTAAAATTTTATGTGCAAATATGGTAAATTCTAAATGCTACTCCAAATGTGAGACAGATTTTTATGGCAAAATGTTACTACAAATCTGAAACGGGGGGAGTAATATTCTTATGGCATGTTTGGGACTTAAACCTCTTTGCACTTGAGTTTGCTCTTGCCACTGGCCCTAGCACCATCACACTGATCAGCAAACGAAATGCACAAACTCCCTTAACCAAAGCATATAAAACACTCAATAAATTTTTAGACTAGCAAGATAGGGAGGCAAAAGCACAAATCAGTCAACCGGAGACGAGAGAAATATATTACCACTTCAGTCAACCGGTAAAAAGGAAATTTATGAGCATCAGCTACTGATCCACGAATCTAGCCTCCAAAGTAGTATTACCTTCGTCCTCCAAATATTGCCACACTTTGACCTAATACAAATTTTAAGAAATGTAATAGAAAGTGAGTTGAAAAAATTGGTGGGATGTGAGTCCTATTCTAAACTATTAGTTTTATAATAAAATATGAGTAGAAATGAGTTAGTGGAATATGGGTCCACTACCAAAAATGGTAAAAAGTGAAGTATGTCAAATTTTTAGGGACGAACTGAAATGGTAAACTGTGTCAAACTTTCAGGGACGGAGGTAGTATATCATTATCTCAAAATCCAGATCAAACTTTTTTTATAAGATAATTTTATTTCCGAGCCACCCAATCACATAGAAGGATATTATCTTTCTACTAGTATTTTGTTATCTTAAATAGTGAAGTATAGTTAGTATTTTACTAGAAATTTATAATTTCCATCAATTAACAATAATAAAATAGATTCTCACGTGGAAAGAATGTGAGATTAGATTGTTCTGATAAGAATTAGAAGAAGACTAGATTAGCAAATATAATGAGCATGAAGTACATTGCATGAGGTGTGTAATTATTTAAAATAATGAAAATAAAATCATAAAAAAAGATTAAAAAAATGAATCACCGCCCACCTGCCCATTATACACCACTCACCGCCCACTAGAGCAGTCCTCACAAACCTTCCAACTCAACCATAGGACCACTAATCTTTATTTATCATCTCTCATTAGTTTTCTAATTATTCGATTTATTAACAATTGACAATTTTTAAAATTTCAAGATTTATTATTTAGATTTTTTAAATTGTGGAATATACACCTGAATCTGACCAAATTCATAATTTTATAGATAATTAACCTTTGCTACTTAGATTTATCCCCTACATCCCAAATTAATCAAATCAATTCTTTTTGACACGAAATTAATTAAATCATTTGTTCTTACACGAGATTTTCTAAAATAGAAAATGATTAATTTAATCTTAAAATTAAATAAATACTCATCAATTAACCTGACGGAGTAGAAGCTCTAAATGAATCAAAATTAGTAGTAGTAATATAAATTCAACAAATAACGATTCGACCAATTTCTCTACCTATCTCTCTCCATCACGATTCATCACAATCAATGAAACAGTTAAAATCGAATAGGCCAAAAAAAACTCCCATTTTTCCAAAGAGAGAAAACGACAAAATCAATTCCCATTGCTAATCCAACTAAGAATTATACAATTTAATCTCCAATAATCACCAAACTAAAATTTTAAACCAAAGCAAGATTTTTTCTCTATAATCCAATTTCCCCTTATAGATATACATCTCCTTTTCTTTTTCTTTTCTTTTTTAAAATAAAAAATCCCCCAAAAAAAAACAAACTCAATTCTCCTCCGAAGACTCGGGACTCGGATACTCATTCAAATCGGGCTTGTGGTCGGGCCGGGCCGATTTGATGGGGGCGGCGGGGGCGCGGCCGGCGGCGATCATGGCGTCGAATCTGGCGCCGACCTCGGTGGCTTTTTTGCGGATGGCGGCGGCGGAGAGGTCCTTCTGGAGGTCGGCGGCGTAGTCGGGGGCGGATTCGGGGAAATTGAGGCGGCCGGAGGGGCCGCGGAGGTGGAAGACGGCGGTGTCGTAGGCGCGGGCGGCGGCGATTGGGGTGGAGTAGGAGCCGAGCCAGATGCGGGAGCGCTTGTTGGGCTCTCGGATTTCGGCGACCCATTTGCCCCACTTGCGCATGCGGATGCCGCGGTAGGGCTTCTCGGCGGGGAGCTTGCGCTTGATTGGGGGCTCGGAGGAGGAGGAGGAGGTGGAGGAAGGGGAGAAGCAGACGGCGGTGTCCATGGATTGGGGGAATTTTGGGGGGAAAATTGAATTAGGTTAGGGTTAGATTGGGAGTGAGAGAGAACATGAGAGAGAGAGGGGGAGGAGAAGAAGAATGAAATGATGGAGTGAGGTGATGGTGTGGTATTTATATGGAGGTGGAGAAGGAGAGGCTTCGTGGATTACTATGTTTTTATTATTTTTATATTATTTAATATTAGTTTTTATTTTATATATTTATTTATTTATTGTTTTTTTAAACTATTTGTTTGTGATTTTTTAAATTTATTTATTTGTGATTTGTTATGTGTATTGTGGTGTTGTTGCTGCACGGGGTATGAGTAACGCAACGAGGGTGGTGCGTAACGAGACACGAGCGTGAAGTATTGGAGGGTTCGGTTGGGCTTGATGGCGTGTAGTTTCGTAGTCGTATGGGTATTAGCAGCCAGTGTCTGAGAAAAGTGCTTAAAAGTAAAGTTGAAGGACTTAAAGGTCGTAATTTGGAATGAGAATTTTTGAAGTGAGCAATGAGAAAGTATAGAGTATATGTATATAGATGAAAATCGAAAATGAAAATGGGTGGCCAGGCTGGTGCTCAAGCACGAACTTGCGTGCGGGTGGGGCGTACGCAGTGTGTTACAGAAATATGCTCAGTGGCTCGCAGTTACATACGTTAATTATCCTTATTTTTTTAATCTTATGAAAATTATAAAAAAAAACGAGTCATTTTTATTCAACATACTCCCTCCGTCCCAAAGAAGATGTCACACTTGGAAAATGGCACGGGATTTTAGGAGATGTTATTTTGTGTGTTAAGTGAGAAAGTGAGGTCATGCGATAATATTGGCTATGGATGCCTTGTAACAAATTATTATAGATAGGATTCGTTAAAAGTAAGTCACTTATTTGTATTCCTCTTTTTTTTCTATCTATTTAATATACATTTTCACTTAATATATTACTCCCTCTGTCCCCATTAGAAGTCACACTTCCATTTTCGCACTTGTTTTATGAAAATGATAATAAATAGTTAAAATGGAGAAATGGTAAAGTAAGAGAGATAATAACGTTGAAAAAAGTTTTATCTACATTATTCTCTCTCTTACTTTACCATTTCCCCACTTTAACTATTTATTATCATTTTTATAAAACGAATACAAAAACGGAAATGTGACTTCTAATGGGCGATGAATGGAGTGTGTTTATTTTTTGGAATTTGAATAGTGTTTCTCCTAAAATAAATAAATTAAACATTAGTCATCACTTACTAAGCACATTGTGCATTCAGATGAATGGAGAAAAAGAAAGAAACAAGAAAGGCTTATCTAAAATGGAAAATCGCACTTATTTTCAATTGACTTCGGTATTTACCCTCCTTCATTATTATAACTACGATTTTGCAAATCACAGTTTACACAGAATTCCAACGAGTTTATGTCTAACTAATAATAATAGTACTACTATTTATTCTAGAATAAGATTCAGAATCACATATTTATATATTCTTGATTATTTAAGATAAATGAAATTAAAAATACAAAATTGATTAAATTGATTTATATTTGATGTTTGACCAGAAGAATTATAGAAATTGTGAGTTAATTATATTCACAATTTTATGTTAATTAAGGAGTAATTATGGTGAATAAAATGTGTCCATGTGTGAAGTTATAATCCAATTGAATGAAGGTAGGCGGCGCCGCCATACCATTTATTTCATTATGAGTAGTAGTATAATTTTTACGCCGACATCTAACCACGAAATTTTAGTAGTACTATTTATATTTCTAATTTTTTAAAATTCGATTACATAAATTTAATGATTTTTGGGTTTTCTTCAAATGCAATTCAGTGGTTTGATCCAAATATATGAATTTAGTGTGCTAAAAAAAAAAAATTCAAAAACGCGTTATATACTAGTAATATATGCAGTTGAGCATACATATATTAGTAATTAAATACCAAAAAAAATATTAGTGAATGCTTATTTTCTTGTGGTTCATATTTTTAGATTATTCCATTTGATTTAATATTGAACTCATTAATTTTGCAAATAACATAACAATTTAAGTCTGATTTGTTCTTTTAATTTTTTTTGTTAAAAAGAAAGTAGATAAATCAAGCTATAATATTATGTAACTTAATATGAACATCAATAACAAATTTAAAAGTTTTAAAATCAAGTTCCTCACAAATAATACTAACATAATGTTTTCTTATTAAATATGTGTGCCACATATTTCATACTATAATCAGTCATTTAAATAAATATGGAGAAAGAAATTAGTCCAATGAAATTATTGAAAAAAAAAACTACTTGATTTTAATAACGTGTTACATCAGCATTCGCCGCAGTCTCTCTCACACACAACACATACAAACAGCCAACAATATGAATGAATTATTTCAATTCCATGAAGAAATATAAGAAACTACCAACAAATATTTGTTAGCATTTGTTTTTAAAGAACGTAGGTTCCATGATGTCTTTTCACAATTTTTCTTTTTTCGTTTTTAGAATATGCAATTCCACAATTATTTAAATAATTCGAGAAGGCAATAAACGATAGAGAGAATGCATCATATTATTAGTTGAGAAATCAATGACTAATTTTGTACCAAGATTAAATGTTTAAAAGAGCATCAATAAAAGTTGTAGCAATTATTAGTACGAATCACGATCAATAAAGGATGAGATACTAAAAATAAATCACATACATATATAATTTATTCAGCATTGAGAATTAATTAACATTGATTACATGATTTAGGATACAACCTGGCATACATGGTTTATTTTCCGAAATAAAATTTGAATGCATGTAATATATAATTGTGCAAAATTTCCCACTTTTTATATAGAGCAATTTTCTATTTTCCAAAGATTCGCGTTAATTGTTATCTGAACGAGTAAACATTATGTCGTTATTCGAGTAGGGATAGGTCGGGATAGCATTTCGCTTCTACAAGTCCATTGATTCTCGTAAAATTCAAGCGTCTCAGATATAGAGATAGAGAGATAAGAATATACAAAAAGAAACCTCATCGCCTTAGCTATTCACGATTATTTTCAACGCTCGCAAAACAGAATGGGATACGATGAGATAGAAACGAAGTTATTGCATGCATATCTATTGACTTAATTTAAACCCTCAAACAATATCACACCATTGACCCTAATAAAAAAAAGAGCGAAAAATTTTTCTGGTCCACGAACTTTGTCAAACTATCATTTTATGTGCGTGAATTTTGAAAATATCATTTAAGGTCTGAGAACTACGAGCTAATATCAATCGAAGCATTTTTTTTACTTTAAGGTTTTCCGGGCAAAAAATACCCTCAATGCCTTGAAGGGCAATTCCATCAATTTATTATTAGTATTTAGAAAATAAAATATTTTAATATATTTTTTTAATAATAAAATAATACTTCGTATATCAATAGTCAAGTATCACTAGTTTCTATTGACTGTGATATTAGTTTTTAGGGCCATCCATATCTCAAAATATTTTAAAATTCTTTAATTATAAAAGATTGAAGAAGGAACTTTTCTTGCATGTCACAAACTTAAATGATACTCCCTCCGTTCCACGTTACTTGAGTCACTTCTTTTTCGCACTCATTTTGAAAAAATAATACTAATAAATAGTTAAAGTGGAGATAAAATAAAGTAAGAAAGAGAATAATATAGTTAAGAGTCGTAAGAAAAAGAATAATATAGTTAAGGACTCTTAACTATATTATTCTCTTTCTTACTTTACTTTATCTCCTCTTTAACTATTTATTATTATTTTTTTCAAAACGAGTTCGAAAAAGAAGTGATTCAAGTAACGTGGGACAGGGGGAGTAATATTGAAGGTTAAATTATAGTATTATATTTATAAAAAAAATTATCAAAAGTACATACTTAAAGATATTTATAAAAATTATCAGTATATAAAAGTTTAGTACAAAAATGTTTACCCATCACGGTATTGAGGGTATTTTTATCTGAAAATTTTTAAAAATAGTACTTAAAAGAGTATTTTGATTGATATTTACTTATAATTTACGAATCTTAATGATATTTTCAAAATTCACGTACCTAAAATAATAGTTTAACAAAATTTACCGATAATAAAAAATATTCCTTAGAAAAAAAAATACAATTTCTTATCTCATTGAGGAAATCGATTTTGATTTGATCTTATGTTATTTTATGTTTTTTTAGTATTTGTTTTTAACCAATCTCTACCGGCTTTCAGATTCTGCTATATTATTGTTTTTTAAATTATCTACCCTTGTCTTGTCTAAAACATTTTTTGTGGAGTAGCTAGATTCTCTCTTTCAATAATAGTTAATCTTTGATTGAAATAAAAAAACTAATAAAAAGAATTATTTAAAATCGAAATAAAGTATGCACCACACTTTTCTAAATGGAATAGGATCATTTTGTATTTTTTACTCATAATTTTATGGGTCATTAATTCGACCAAATGGGCAGTGATCAATTGTTAACTCATCATTTAATTGCTAACTACAACTAATTTAAGGTAATAGGATTTTAGAAAACGTATGGTCTACAATTTGCTACATGTAATTTTCGTTTTATTAATTAAATCGAAAAAGATAAAAAAAAAACTCCAAATTAGGATTTTGATGAAAATGTCAATATAGTGTTTCGAAAATATCAACACAATGTTTTGAGAATGTCAACACAATGCTTTAAGAATGCTAACCCATTGTTTATATTGACATTCTACATGTATTATATTGACATATTTTATATAGTATGTTGACATTTCTGCTGTATGAAAAAATTTAAAATTTTTGAATTTTTTTTCAAATTTTGACATCGGAACATATGCATGTAGTATATCGTTGGAATCCTTATAAAATTATCTTTAATTTGATATATGTCATATGAATTTAAAGTTTTGGGATTTCTTTTAAAAGTTAGTTATAACTAATGTTGTAGTTAATTGACATTACTACTCCTATTGATATTTTTTGGAATTAATCATATGGCCTTATTGACGTTTTTTCTTGATCGTACTAACATTTCGGGGTTGATGATCTAGACCTTTAATTTGAATATCTAATAGCTATTATTTAATTGTAGTTAGTAATTAAGTATTAAGTTAGCAATATAACATTTGGCTTGAATATCCATATCGAAATTGTATAATAAGTGAAGAGACTCACACCATTCAGCCAATCGATAGCATCCATTGTCGGTTGTAAATATCTGGAAAATTTGGAAAATATAATACTCGTATATTCATGAATAAATATCTCACTTAAGTCTAACTTATTTTTTAAAAAGTGGATTGAAATTTTTCGTAAAATACGTATAAGAGGAATGTGATATATAAGGATACAATTCAATTCGAAACTCACACATTGATATGAATAACCTGACAAATTTATTATATTAAAATTTAGAGTAATAGTAAATAATTACAACTCAAATTACCCAAAATCGAATAGCCCCGGAACTTAATATATAACCCAAAATAATTTGAGCCCCTAAAATTGCCTTGTACTGAGTTAATTCTGGTTATTTAGTTTTCAATTTTCATTACTATTAGTCAAATCTTTAAAGGTAAGAAAAATATATTTTTTTAAAAGGTACTTGAAAATATATTTTGATTCATTACTTTGAAGTGGTAGTAGTTGTTGTTATTATAATAATAATAATTATTATTATTTATCATTTAGTTTTTACAATTATCATTTAAAAATTTTAAAATAATTATACTTTTTAGAAAAAATGTATTTCATCATTCCATGAGATATATGTTAGTTTCGAGTTGAAATAAAACTCAATCATTATTAACTTACTATAGATATAAAATTATCAATAGAAATATAGTATAGTAGTATTGTTACAAAATCATTAAAGTTTCCTAGTCCGATTAGCCTGAACCCCAATGATTTAGGGTAAGGATTGACACTTTAAAAATGAATTTTTTTTTATTAAATCCATAATCGAGTAACCCAAACACTCGAGCGTGTTGATCCAAATCTGAGCAAGTTCCCATTAACATCCCTATCGAAAAATAATAATAGTAAAATAAAATGAGACATTCAATGATTGACGTCTCAAATGGCATTATAGGATATTTAATAACGGACGGAAGAAGAATAAAATATCGACTTAGTCTTATGTATATGAGTTGGTCAAATGATAGAGAGATTATTACTATATAAGACCAAAAATCTCGAATTCGAGTCCACCATAGCGGGTCCTTGAAGTTTATGTCCATTTACTCGTAAAAGAAAATATGGACTTAATCTTCTAGATAGTGTCTTTGTGACATGTGGGAGATTTAGGGATTACAATAAGGAATACAAGAGCTAAGTAACTGAAACGAAATTACAAAGAAGATTCGAAACAAATAAACTGGAAAAGCCGAGTCGAGGAGTCCTCTTTCCGCAAGACGAGATACGCCCCGGTAGTGCTCTTCGGATTGGCGTTTCGTCCCCAAAGATAAAACGGCTACGTCTCTCATGAAGCAAAGCACCGCTATCGAGCAGGCGAACTGGATGGAGGAGAGGGCAGAGCTTCGACAGAAGAACAATGCAGAGGAGGAGAGAGTGTATGATGCAGAGTGTGGATTCTAGTTTCTGATGTAGAGAATGCTAGAATGGCTAGCCTATTTATAGGCTCAGTCCACTGCAGGGGGTCAACGGCCATAATGGCCGTCATTAATGGTAGACCGTAACGGTCGTCGGTTACGAGCTGTAACGTTCGTGCGTTACGCGCTCAGAGCTAGAGAGGCTGAGTCTAGAAGCTTCTAGATTCATTCACGACGTGGACTATCACGTGTCAGCCACGTTGGCTTACCGCGTCATACTGACGAGGTGGCATCCCGCTTGGCTCGCTGACGTGGAAACGGTGATGGTCTAAAAAGAACTAGACCCACTAGACTTGGGCCAAGCCCGCAACTAGGCCCACGACCAGGCCCAAAGACCAATTGCCAAGATCCAAGGACAAGGGCACGGGCGCGGGCTTGGGCTCGAGGCACGCGGCGGGGCGGGCGACGTGCGCGTGTGGGCTCTTACAGCCCATCTTAGTCCACTATAATTATTCCATGTAATAATCCTTCTTATTAAATACTAGTTTAATAAGGTTGTAACTTCCAATGTGGGATAATTAACTCTCTTAATTATTCCCTAAGCTTATCCCATAGCTCATTAAGTTTGCAATTTTGCACAACTTTAATCCATTATTTCTCACTCACCGGGAATCGGATTTGAGAAAATAAATATACCACGGTCATCTACTCCGAACGTAGATCGACACTATATTATTTAGTTTAACAAAATTAAATATCTCGTTGAAATTATAATTGGTCAAAGTTCATTGACCGGGCATAGATTCCAACATGACAAACTATAGAAGTTTGAGCGTGAGTCTATGTGTCGGTGCGCACGAAGAGAATATTTGAATCAAACATATTTTGTACATATGCATTTTTTATTATGAAAACACGCTCTTATATCATACATATATATTGCCCAAACTAATGTAATTTTCACTAGAGAAGTAGAGAATACATCCAACATAGGTTGATTTAAATTGACTTTACGATCACATGAACTCGTACAAGTCATCTCTGGTAACATTTCAATATGATTTTTTATTGTCATAATAGTGGAGTAGTACTTACAATTTTAGCAAAAACTCCATTATGAAATAATTGTAAATAAATCCAACTTTCTTAATTTTATAACTGATTTTTAAATTATTAAACTAATCAATATGTAATGAAATTTCATAATTTTTCTGCTAATTTATCCTATTTAAGACTTTTAAGTAAGGTTGAGTTTTGGATAAGCACGTTGTTTTGTCGATTTAATGCGGTAATTAATATTTATTTCTAGATTGTTGACAAATGTGTGGAAAATCTTTTTTGAGTCTCGAGAGCAGATCTTACCCCACTCACATAGTAGTAAATTAATAATCATTTTTTGATCTTTATTTTTATTCTGTTTTTCTATACTAATATTCATATGCAGTTACAAGAACATAACACTCTTCAAGTAATTAAAACATAAAAATGTTACTATTTGAATAAATGATTTTATCCAAATGGCATCAAGAATTTGTAACACAAGTACTCATGTCGGCAAAATAAAAATAAAGGACTAATTATATATATATTTTTAATCACAAATTGATCCCATCCACAAATTTTAAAAGTATATGAAGCCTAATTCGGCAAATTAATATACAAAGCTATTGCTCAATTTGACAACAAATAGATATAGCCGCAAAAAAATGTTGAAATTGATGGCCTAATAATACACAAGAAGCTAAGTTGCAAATTTCACTGTCAATTTTGTGGACCATAGTCACAAATCTAGTTGTAAATTCAAGTTCATGAATGTGAATTCATTCTATGTA
This sequence comes from Salvia hispanica, assembly GCF_023119035.1. NCBI lineage: Eukaryota > Viridiplantae > Streptophyta > Magnoliopsida > Lamiales > Lamiaceae > Salvia > Salvia hispanica. The sequence goes on along the minus strand of NC_062965.1, from coordinate 50,426,642 downwards.
TATTATGAGTGTGTATGTCGAATATTTTCTCACGATAAGATATAGTATTGAAGCGAATATCATATTTTAATTTGACTTTGAAGATTGTTTTAGTAAGGTTTAAGCTTTAGAAAATAGTAATACCTATTTGACTAATCCATTTTTTTACTAAGAGAAAAAAGCTCGAGCATGCAGACGTCAAGCAAATGTTCATGACAAGCGGTCAAGAGTCATACCACATAAATCCAAACAGAAAGAAACAGTAGCACATCACAGCCAAACAACGACAATGCCTAATATATCTAGCAACAACCAACAAAAAACACAACAAAAATGAACTTTGAGGCCCTCGCACATCATGAAAACAATAGCACTAGCTTGAAAAGCATGATTGCGGATCCGAGAACAACAAACCTAATATTTGATAATTACTCAAATTATCAATCGAAAATTTCATCGATCGGAGAAAATCGAACACTGGATTTTAATCCGCGGCCTAATATACAAAATAAGTCTCTTCTTTTTTGTCTCTCAATTTGACTCAAACTTTTGACTTAATACATAATAGTACTACACAACTTCTCACACATTCAATACATCAAACGACATCGTATTAGCAGAGAACCAAAGGGTTATATTATTTTTTCACATCTCCAACTTTCGTCCTTCTTCAAATTTAGTGACATTTTATCGAACACAATTAAAGTTGGGGACATTTTATGAAATATGCAGAAAATTAGAGGCACAATACTACTAATCTTTCTTTTTTCAAACAGCATCGGTTTATATGTATGAGGTGGGAAAAAAAATCCACCTAAGACTATAACGTAATAAATCAACTTTCCATCATCGGATTTTGTATTGCGGAAATTTTATAGAAAACGCTGAAAAATTGAAACATTTAATACACACAATGCAATTTTTTAATGAAAACATTTAAAACTGAAACATTTGATAAATACATAAATTGGATATTTTTTGAAATTTACGGAAATTTGAGACACATAACACTATAAAACCTTTTTTAATTTATTGTACTTTTATTTGCTCATCAAGAAAATGAAAGATGTTGGATTTTATTTTGATTACAATAAGACCATGAACTGAAAGAGTCAAGAAGGCCCATCCCAACCATAAATATTTGTTGGACTATTATCTTCACATCATGAGAAATATGTCTAATCGATCAAAATATAATTATTATTAAATAATATCACATGATTTGATATAATGGGACCAAGCGCAAATGAATCTAAAACATTTGAGGACATGTGTAAGAACCCAAATGCTTAATCCAACTGTATTATAAAATTGTTTTCCTTGAATACTGTTTACATTTACAAAAATAATAATGGATGGCGGAAAGGTGTGAATTGAGATGACCTAAAATTGAAATGTCATCAATTGAAGATGAAAATGTAAAAAATAAAAACTGAAAAAGAAAATGACTATTCCATCCGTTTCGCAGTAGTATAGTTATTTTTCTATTTGAACGTTACATAATATAGTCATTTCTTTTTTTAGTAAAAAGTAACATTAGACATTAGCTCTTACTTTCCATTCTCTTATTTTATTCTCTATTTTTTCTTCTCTCATATATTATTATCTTTTTATTTAATGTATTACACATTTTTCTTAATTTTGTGTCAGAAAGAAATTTCTCCACTATTATAGCACGAATGGATTACAAAAGAGGCAATGAGAGGGGAACTAGCTCATATCCGTATCCATGTCAGGGGAACTCTATAGCCTCATTCACCCATAAAATAAGTATTACTCTCATTTTGTCATTTTTAAAACTGCCATGACCGAAATCACATTTACTATCTCATTTTGTTTTTATTTTATATTTATTTTGTTTCTTATAAATCTTTTATTGATCAAATATAATGTTTTTTCTTTCGTACTATTATACTCCCTCCGTCTCCCATTAGGAGTCACCATGGGACCGGGCACGAGTTTTAAGAAATGTAAAGAAAAGTTGGTTGAAAAAGTTAGTGGAATGTGGGACCCACTTTTTTATATTGGTTTTATAATAAAATGTGAGTGAAGTGAGTTAGTGGAATGTGGGACCTACTACCATTTATGGTAAAAATGAAGTGTGACTCTTAATTGGAGACGGACCGAAATGGAAAAATGTGACTCTTAATGGGGGACGGAGGGAGTATGCAATTTCCAATAGTTGGAAAATTGGAGTAGTACAAATAATTTGTTTCCTTCAAATATCGAAACCATTTGTACAAAAAGAGTCAAGTCTGTATCACATAGTGGAATAAACCATTTGTAGTATGTGTTATTGTCATCATTTGATATATATAAATATTGCTGAAGATTGAATTAGCCCAAGTGCATCTTAGATTGTAAAAGGTAACAAGCGAGCACATGGGCCAAGATTAATCCTATGTAGCATTGTCCCGAGATTAAGTACTCCATCATATCTACCCAGCCGAAGAACATTCATAAGACTTAATCTTATTTAATCCATCATACCGAACACCCTTATTAACCGTAGGTGTAATAAATCTTGTAAAAAAAAATCATATTCAACCTTAGCCATATGTTCCTGAAACTAAAAACAGAGGTGCCACAACTTGTACAATTGAACTCCGAAAACAGAAAGGGCGCATATGTTCTTGCAGCTATCAAAACAAACAGCAGTCGAAGCACGAAACTACTAGAGTAAGATAAATAGTACTCCCTCCGTTTCGCTATAGTTGAGGCGGAACTTTTGGGCACGGAGTTTTAGAAATGAATGTCGGGTGTGTTAAATAAATAGATAAAAAATAAGAGAGAGGAAAATGTAGAGAAAATAAAGTATAAAGTGAATAAAGTAGAGAGAATAAAGTAAGAGAGAGTAAAGTAAGAAAGAGAAAAAAGTTACCATATATAGAAATGACTCAACTATGAAGAAACTTCCCGAAATGGTAAAATGACTCAACTATGGCGAAACGGAGGGGGTAGCAATTAGCAAGTATTACACGAGCCTCAAAGACAGTAACTTAGCATACGACGAAGAATAAAGCTTTGTTATACTGCATCCAATTGATGAAAATCAGTGAAGTTCTTTCTAAATGAGACATCAAATATAAGAAAATCAGAAGTTCTTAGTAAAGCAGAAATCTATGAAGTGATTAAGATAATTTAACAGTAGAGGAAACTCGAAAAGAAATTGAACTGGATCAATAAACCAAAGTCACTGAATATTTCAACGTAAATAACAGGTACCTCCGAGATTCCATTGCTATTGCTTGTATATCTCCACAAAAGCATAACATGAGATAGAGTCCATCCAATAATTCATACTAATACTAACGAATGGGAAAATGCCGACACTCATAGACAAATGAGAAGATTTAGTCAATAATTTCATGTCCAATATGATACAATCTCATGTCATATCTTTAGAAATCATAGATTTACCGTATCTTTTCTATATTTGTTTAGATATTTGTTTCTAGTATTCTAGTCTTAGGACATATTGTATTCATTCATTCAACCAATTAATGAATTATTATTTCTCCCAAACATAATGTGTGTTTTCCAATCTTAATTTGGATTCCCTCCGCCAATCCTGATTGGACGCCGGAGTATTCTATCAGCCGCCTAGTTATCGCGTTGCCCGACGGGAGGAACCCGCGCACAACTCGAAACTATTATTTCCGCCGACCCGACGAAGGACGCCGGAACACTTTACGATCGCCGCAAACACGCTGGAACACTTTTCGATCGCCGCAAACGCGCGGCAGATCGCAGTTAAGGAGAAGGTCCTTAACACAATATCGGTTGATTTTACCTTTTTCTTTCGTCCCCCTGATTCGCCCTGCCTTTTCTTCAAGTTGCATTGATTCTTCCACCACTAAACTCTCTAAACAAAATTCATCTCAAGTAAAGATGCAAGTAAGTGCTTGAAGAAGAAGGGTTAAGTCTCTACACACTACCTTCCTTTCCCCTTTTCCTCAAGATATTTATCCTTAACCATTTTGATTTCCTAAGCTTTACATCACATTTACTATTTTTCCCTCGGCAGCCACGCACACCCACCTCCCTACCCTCGCAGCTGCTGCCCAGCAACGCCACCGTGGCCCAGAGCTCGCTGATAAAAAAAAAAACATTGTTGCATTCTCTCTACCTCCAGATACAAGTCCTTAAGCAACACATACTTTGATATATTCACTACCATTTGAATAACTCTGATGTAAATTAAGTTTTAAATCTTTTGATTCCAAGTTTTTTGCCTTGAAATTTCTGAAACTAGTAGACTGTTGTGAAATCCACACACGTGATAGCAACTCATCAATTGCTGCATTTGAGGGAGCACATACGAGCATTCTTGGCTTTGGGCAAAGTTTTGGAAGAGTCAGAAATGGATTCTGATCCATGCTCTGCAGAACTTCATCAATTGAACCAGAGGACACAATGTCTGAGTTGCTGCCATTAACTTAACTGGCTGATGTTTCTGCGTTTTTAGCAGCCCAAAGTATGAGAGCAGTGCTGGTGCTGCTGATAAAACTCAGGGTATATTTGTTGCATTTTGGTGTGATTGGTGAACCTAAGTAGATTTTATTAAGGTGATTGAACATAACTATTATTAAGCTTGCTATCCATGAAACATGAAGAATGAACGAATATGCTGCTAATTGACATTTTCATTTGATTGAGCAAGATGGGAGGACGAGCACCACCATGATATCTGTTGGGGATTTCTCTGCAAAATATTGGAGAAAAAAAATGGAGCATTTGGTGAAGCAGATGAGAGTGATTCTTTCAAAGCAAATGCCTCCATAAAGAGTTATAAATGTAGACTCCAAAAAATCTTTGATTCAGTCAGCAAATGTGTAGCAGTTTAGCAGATAACTAACAAAACATACACAACATGTTCAGCATGTTCACCATCATAAACCAAAACTTGAGAAATAATAACACTGATATCTCACTCTAGAAAGTGAAATATCCACACAAACTACTACTCCACATATTAGTTCCATTTTGTTTTTACACAAGTCTATCAATTACAAATCTAAATAAAATAAACATACTAGCCATTGCACCATGGTTGCGCATCCTTGCCCACACACTAAACTGACATTTCCTTTCCACATCTGCAATCCGGCATCAACATCGTGTCATCACGCCCTAGCACTATGTCTCTAAAAATGAAATGCAAAATATTTTAAAAGAAAAACCCATCAAAGAATAAAACAGAAGCATAATTTTCAAAAACTCATGTTCTATTCACCCAAAAACATTTTCAAAATGGTTTGAAGTTGTCAACATATTCATGAGCTACATAGTAAAATTTTGAAAAGTTTTTTACTCCGAAAAATGTCAGCATATCCATGAGTTACACACAATAAAATTACCATGATAAACAAAATAAATACTACTCCATAATGAATAGATAAAGCACCATGTTGGCACAAAGAAATAGAACAATGAACAATTATGCTACACAAGGAATTAATGACACCAAAATATAGAGATTTGCTTAATGAATTCTGAATCTCTGATTTGTGAAATACCTGCCCAAAATGTGTTAATCCTCATCAAAATAAAGAAATTCTTAAGCTGAAAATTCATGAAACTATGATTCGTGATGTAGAAAGCAAGTTTGAAAAACATATGAACAAGTTTTTGTTTCCAATCAACTTTATTCAACAAAATCCATCGGCAATATTGAATTGGGGGTTTTAAATAACAATAATTCAACAATAGAGCAGCAACTAGGCGATAACTCAGAAATAATTTCATCATGAAAAAGAAGATAAATAATAAATAGAGAAAGATCGGACAATTGATACACACTCACCGGATGATTATTTTGCAGATGTCAGCCATTTGCTTGAAGAGTGTTGGAAGAAGTATATTCTGAGATTGAAAGAGATGAAGGATTGAAAGAGCGTTGGGAGAAAAGGGTAGGAAGGAAATAAAATTTTTATTTTGGATATATCAATAGAGGCAGATTGGTATCCGACGAATTTGGTGAGATACGTATCGGCTCATTTTGACGCTGAATCTGCCGGGCCGAGATGGGCTATAGAGAAAAACAAGGGCTTGTAAGTTAGTGTAATTATGATAGCAAACACAGAGAAATGTATAGATATATATCTATATCTAGGTATTACTAGCTTATCAAACGGGGCCTAAGTGTGGATAAAATTATCAACTATGTATGAAATAATTTTTGTTTGGTAAAATCGCACTTACTTTCTTTTCAAATGTTATCGTACCATAGATTATTTGTTTTATGATGCTTATCTGTTTGGCGATGCCAAATGAATGAATAAATCGAATTCGGAGTCCAATAGGAACAATATCCAATTCGAATTAGTGTACAAAAAGGAATGAGCCGTGAATCATCGTAAGAGTTGGCCGGTCAATATCCAAATATTGAGATTTAAATATAATAATTATGTGAAAAATAATACTACAAACTTTGAACTACGCTCCTGTAACATTCAATATCGAGGGAAAACAAAATTTATAAACGTGTACTACTAGTTAAACTATCTTCTATCATTTCCCTTGGATTTATGCTCTTTTTCCATTTCTTCCCCTTTTCCGTTGCAGTTTCTGTATACTTTCATAGGATCTAGGCTTATCTAGCTGTTCTGACCAGATACTTTGACATGGACTGATTTCAACAAGATTGAAATTTAGTTAATTATTAATATGAGATGGTCAGCGATATGCCGATAGGGATGGCCTACCATGAGTATAGCTTGAGTGTAACGCTACTTTATAGAGAGTAATTCTTATCACATTAAATACTTTCTTTGCTTCCTGTTTCCCATAGGAAACGGCATATATATTAGTAATAAATTAATTACTTTGTTAGGTTGTATTGGACTTGGCTGGATGAATCAATATCTAATCCACAAAAATAAATATAAAAAACTAGACTAAACAGAGTTATCCTGCTATCATCCGCCAAAGTGTAGATGTACATATTTTGGAATTCACGCAGTAGGTTTGAGTTAAAATGACAACACCTCTTAAATTGATATCGTGACATCATATGTCCAGTAGTATTATAAACACTACACAACAATATTATAAACGCTACACAGCAATCTATAGATTGTTGTATAGCGTGTTGGATATTGCTGGCCGAGAAAAAATTATTGTATAAAGTATTGTACATTGTTGGCTGAGATTTTTACACTTCAACATTTTTTTTATTGCCACATGGCAGCTTATTATTCATCCACGTGTACAAATGATTGGCTAGGAATGGTGGTATGATATTATTTTAAGAGGTATTGTCATTTTAACGCACCCCTCACAAAATATATTCAATTCTCACTGTGTCACACCCCGACGCATATGACGTATATATTTAGACTAAAGGTCCTTTTTGGTCCTTAACATATGACGATTTTTTGATTTTGGTCCATAACATTATCTTTTGAAATATTTGGTCCTTAACAAATAAAAATTGGTCACATTTGTTCCGAATTGGACGGAAAGAGTTAAATTTAACGGTCAAGAACACAGCCAAGAACACAAGATCCTTCACCACACACTCCAAGCACTTCAGGATTGGTCACCAACAAAAGACCAAACCCTAGAAAGAGAAGGAAACCGAAGAAGTTTCCTAACACTCAATCTACACCGATAGAACCCTTAGGAACTGAGAATCATTGGTGGAACAGAAAGCTCGAAGAAGAACTCCGACTAGACTCGCCGGAATCTTAGAGAGAAGGAAGAGAGAGTCGACGGTTTTCTGAGAGCAAGAGAGAGAAAGAGATTGTATCGAATGAGAGAAGTCTAACAGTCTTCTCTCACTTAACAAACACAACACACATCCAACGGTTGTGAGCCTTGATCCGCATGGAGTTGCCAGGTGTCGCACATCCAGCCACTCTAGATAAGTAAACGGGCCAGACTTAATTTGGGCCAACAATTAATCATATGGGCTCAGCAAAGAATAGCCCAACAAATTAATAATGGAAGCCCAAAGCAAGGAGTCCAATATTCAACATTCTCCACCTTTGGACTACTTCTGGAGAAATAGGAGAGAGCCTTGGCCTACTGCTGCTTCATCATTGCCTACAAGGCATTCCTATCACCAAAGAACACAAAGTTCATTAGATAGAAGATGCCAGGTTGCCTAACAAAACACCAAATGGTAAACCAATTAGTTTTGCAGGACTTAGATTCCTTGTGACTTCAAAGAGTCAGCAAGGTCTTTCCCCGGGACATGCAATGCACATGCTCAACGAAAATCAGAGTGCAACTTTTTTATGCATGACAACAACTTATCCACAGAAAGACATTTAGTACCCATATCAGCAAGGTTATGATCAGTATGCACTTTTTGCAAAAGAACTTCACCTTTTTCCACAACATCTCTAATAAAGTGGAACCTAACATCTATATGCTTAGTTCTATCATGGAAAACAGGGTTTTTACAAAGTTGAATGGCAGACTGACTATCAGAATATAACACAGGAGGAGATTTAATAAAATTGACTTCAGAGAGAACTCCCTTTAACCAGATTGCCTCCTTCATAGCCTATGTTATGGCTATGTACTCTGATTCTGTTGTAGACAGAGCTACAATGTGTTGAAGTTGTGATTTCCAACTAACACAAGACCTGCAAACCTGAAACACATAGGAAGTTGTGGACTTCCTCTTATCCTTATCATTTGCATAGTTAGAATCAACAAAACCACACAACTCAACACCTTGATCATGCTTAGAAAAACATAAGCCACACTTAGAAGTATTTTTCAGATATCTAAGCAACCATTTAAGAGCCTCCCAATGCACTGGCCCAAGGTTAGACATGTATCTACTCAAGCAAGAAACAACATAGGCAATATCAGGCCTGGTACTAACCATAAGATACATCACAGAGCTAATAGCATTAGAATAAGGGACCTTTTGCATAGTTTTAACCTCAGACTCAGTTGTAGGAAAAAGATCCTTACTCAGCAGAAAATGAGCAGCTAAAGGAACAGAAGCAATTTTAGCACCAAGCATATTAAACTTTTCAAGAATTTTTTGCACATAAGGTTCCTGATGAAGAACCAAAGAAGAGGACTTTCTATCCCTAAGGATATTGATCCCCAAAATCTTTTTAGCATCACCAAGATCTTTCATGTAAAAATTTTCACACAAAGCACTTTGCACATGTTTAATAGACTTAATGCAAGGACCCATAATAAGCATATCATCCACATACAGCAGCAAGAACACATGCACTTTATCATGATTTTTCACATACAAGCAGGCATCAAAGGTACTCCTAATAAAGCCTAACTTCTGCATGCATGTATTAAACTTAATATTCCACTGCCTAGGAGATTGTTTAAGACCATACAGAGCCTTTTTAAACAAACACACATGATTGGGAAAGTTAGGATCCACAAAACCCTCTGGTTGTTTCATGTATATGGGTTTATCCAAGTCACCATGAAGAAAGGCAGTTTTGACATCCATTTGCTTTAATTCCCAATTAAAATGAGCATATAAGGCAAGCATCATTCTTATAGTAGTAAACTTAACCACGTGAGCAAAAAATTATGTATAATCTATCCCCTCTTGCTGAGTAAAACCTTTGGCAACCAACCTAGCCTTGTACCTCAACCCCTCAATCTCATCTTTCAACTTAAACAGCCACCTGCAATCAACTACAGAGGCACCAGGGGGTAAAGGCACAAGGATCCAAGTATTATTGACAAATAAAGAGTGGATTTCTTCTTGCATACCTTTAAACCACATATCCCAAAACTTGGACTTTTGAGTCTGCTTAAAAGATTGAGGCTCATTTCCATCAGATTCAAACACATTAAAAGCTAGGGCAATCAAGTTCACAAAAGAACCAAATCTATCAGGGGGTTTACCAACCCTTTTAGCTCTATCCCTAGTTAACTGACAATTGTGTACATCTGGATTATTATTGGGTTGTGACTCACCATAAAAAACATTTTCAGGGTCAGGGTCTTGGTTTTCCAAAGGCTCAGGGGGTATAGGATCTGGGTTAATGGGGGAATAATTCCACACCTGCTCAGTGGAAGCATCACTGCTCTGGGACTCCACCTCACTTGAGGACCTCTCCTCAGATTGCTCCACCTCACTAAGAGGTTCACCATCTGAGGATGGAGAAGCAGGGGACCTGTGTACAACACAAGGGAAGTCTTCTTCATTGAAGATGACATCCTTACTAACCACAACCTTGAAACCAGGTTCATCCCTAACCCACACCCTATAACCCTTAACACCATCAGGATAGCCAACAAAAACACCCTTCCTTGACCTTGGGTCTAACTTATCAGTTTTTGAATGAATAAAAGCACTACACCCAAACACCCTTAGGTGTGACAGATTGAGTTTTCTACCAGTGAAAACATGCTCGCCCTTAAGAGGAACAGAGAGGGATCTATTTATCAAATAACAAGCAGTGTAAAGGGCTTCACCCCAAAACTTTTTTGACAAACCACTTTTGGACAGGAGACACCTGACCTTTTCAAGTAAAGTCCTATTCATCCTCTCAGCAACTCCATTTTGCTGAGGGGTGTAAGGAGTAGTTTTATGTCTCCTAATCCCAGATTTTTGACACAAAGAATTCATTTGAGCATTACAAAATTCAAGGCCATTATCTGTCCTAATGGTCTTGATACACTTTCCAGTTTGATTTTCAATTAAAACTCTCCAATTTGAAAAGGTTTGAAAAACATCAGACTTATGTTTTAAAAGAAAACACCAAACTTTCCTTGAAAATGTTAGAGTTTGTATACTAGAAATCACGTTTCGAGTGATTGAATACTGTAAAACTCTTATTTTATTTTCCAATGAATAAAACAGATTATTTTTGTCATAATGTTGTTATATTTTACATTTAATGGATGTTAATGCATGTTTAAATGTATAAGTTAACTTAACAAGGTCTAAGTCTTTGTTTTAGTAGACCGGTTGTGGGCGTCGTCCACTTTAAGGTAACACGGTCAGTTCTAAACAAAGAAAAAGATGAATTTCACAACCTAGATGGAATTTGACCATCCATCGAGAAAGGTTGCAATGTCAGTCCGCATATTTTTAAGCCTTACTGAAATAAGATGACATTGGTGTGGTATAGCACTGAACGGATCTAACAGCAAGACTTGTCCTTGAGCTATCTACTGAAAGGCGAGGTCTTGATAAATATTTGTTTCTTAATCAATGTAGGTTAGCATTGAGCATACGGTATTGATTATGCATTACTTTGCCTTATCAAATGGTGCGGGTTTTTCGTAACCCAATGATCCTGATATATTGGGTAGTGGTGATCAATACCTAGCGATGCTAGGATTGCTATTATATTGAATCATGCACGAGGTGAGTCTCGTTTGATAATGTCCTCAAGAGGAGCACAAAACAAGGTTTTATTATTCGGAACCTAGCTAGTTGGAGTTTGATTACTCTATGAATAATAAATAAGCGTTTCATGCTAAGTCCACTCTTGGAATTAATAAGAAGTTAATTAATTAAGTCAATAGTAGACATTAATTAATTAATGGACATTTTAATCTTAAGCACAGGAAATGAAAGTTAAATGGAAACCCGGATTACTTGTAATTTCGGATTTGGATGGGGAGAGTTCAATATTACTTCTGTAGTGGCTGCTCGTAATATTCCAATTATAACTTATATTAAATTGTGGGTTCAATTTAATTAGTAAAAAGTAAATTGGATGAGCCCATATCCAAAACCTTCCATAGATCCCTGTCTGGGCCCAAAAGGAACTTAATATAAATAGGAGAATAAAGGAGACAGAAATAACACAATTTCATATCTTGAAATTTTTGAAAATTACCTCTCCAGCTGAGGAGATTTTTTATTTTCTCACCTATTCTCAAAAGGATTTCTTCTGTCTTCTTTATTTAAGTCCTAGTATTCTAGTAAGATCAGCCCACACTGATATTGGAGTACAGTTCGGGAACCAGAGAGAAGATTTGTGGTCTAGTATTCAAAGCATCACGTGGAGAAGAAGCTAGCCATCTTCAATTCTTTGGAGAATTAATTAAGGTATTTTTCTGCTCCATAGAAAAGCATGCTTTAGGTTTTCAATATTCTTAAAGCATGATTAATTCAAGTTTTGAGCATGATACATGTGATAATTGCGCGAATAGGTTTTGTCTAAATAATCTGCTAAATAGATCTGTTTATTATGTGATTGATATAATGAGCGCGCTTCTGCTGCCAGTTCCAACAGAAAAATCATCCACAATGGATAGGAAATACACAGATCCAGAGTGGGTAGTTACAGAGGCAGGGCCCCTCACATCCATATGCAAATACTCTAAGACAACTTGACTAACATTTTCAGTCACAGGGGTGGGAAAAGACACCCTGTGCTGTTTTCCCATCACACAAGTTTCACAAAAGGGGAGCTCATTTTTGAAATCCAACTCACTCAAAATATCAGAATTTTTCAAAAGTTTTAACCCCTTCTGACTCATGTGCCCAAGTCTATTATGCCACATTAAAGCCTTATCCATTTTAACCAGATTTACACTATGATCATAACTAGTCAGAGGCTTAGTAGTACACACATACAAATTACACTTTTTCACAGCTTTAAACAGGCATAGCACACCCTTACAGATCTTCATAATACCCTGCCCCCACTTACCCTCAAAACCCTCAGATTCAAGACAAGAGCAAGACAGCAGATTATAATTCAGATCAGGCACATATCTCACATTTTTCAAAGGCAGCAAGTATCCATTCTCAAACTTTAAAAGCACAGTACCAATGCCAAGAATTTTACACTTCTTGTCATTAGCCATAGACACAAAAGCATTTTCCACAGGTTTGAGAGAAGTAAAAGCATCTTTGAAAGGACATATGTGAAAAGTGCATCCTGAATCAATTAGCCAGTCATTTTTGGTAAAGAAACACTCAGAGGCAGAGTTTACAGAAAAAACATCATGGTTCATAAAACAAACACCATCTGCACCATCATCCCTGGCCAGATTTGCAACAGACTCCATCTGGTTATTACCATTTGGATTCTTACCTTTCTTGGGTCTAGTACATTCTGCCTTGTAATGACTCACTTCACCACAATTAAAACATTTTCTTTTAAACTTAGGGTCTTTACTTTTAGACCTAGACCTGCCTCTGTTTGACTTCTTACCATTCCCAGAGGAATTACTGCCATCCCCTCTAGATTTAGATCTCCCTCTCACATTCAAAGCCTTAGTTTGAGAAGATTTATGGTTAAAGTTTTCTTTAAGCTCCAATTCTTTTGACTTTAAAGAACTGATTATTATGTCTAGAGGGGCACTATCCCTTCCATACTTTATAGCTGCCTTAACATCACCATAAGTATCAGGGATAACATTCATGAGGGCTATGTTGGTATACTCATCAATGGTTTTATCTCCAGACCTTTTAATGTCCTGGCACCAATTTTTAGGTAATCATAAATCAATTACATAATAATAATTCTGATCTATTTAGCGGATTATTTAAACAAATTCTATTCGCGCAATTATCACATGTATCATGCTCATAACTCAAATAAATCATGCTTTAAATTAATTGAAACCTAAAACATGCTTTTCTACGGTTTAGCTATTATACCTTGATGATTCTCCAAAGAATCGAAGATGGCTAGCGCCTTCTCCATGTGAAGATCTTTAGTACAAAACCACGGATCTTTGACTGGTTCCCGGACTGTAAGCGATATCAGGGTGGTCTGATCTCACCAGTATACTTGGGACTTAAATAAAGAAGACAATAAAATCCTATCCCACAAAGGAGAAAATTCGACCACTCCTAGGAATAGGGGGGACGAAAATTTTGGAGTATGATTAAGTGTATTTTCTGTCTCCTTTATTCTCCTATTTATAATAAGTCACATATTGGGCCCAGACAGGGATCTATGGAAGGCTTTGGATATGGGCTCCTCCAATTAGCTTTTTACTAATTAAATTAAACCCAATTTAATATAAGCTTAAAATTGGAATATTACGAGCAGCCACTACAGAAGTAATATTGCACTCCCCATCCAAATCCGAAATTACAAGTACTTCGGGTTTCCAAAAATTAATATTTATTTCCCGCGCTTAAAATAGAAACATCCATTTATTAATTATTGTCTGCTACGGGACTTAATTAATTAATATCTTATTTATTCCAAGAGAGGACTCAGCAAGAAATTCTCATTTATTATTCATAGAGTAGTTAAACTCCAACTAGCTAGGTTCCGAATAATAAAACCTTATTTCAAGCTTCTCCTGAGGATGTTATCAAATGAGACTCACATCGCGCACAATTCAACATAATAGCAATCCTAGCACCGCTAGATATTAATCACCACTACCCAATATACCAGGCTTATTAGGTTACGAAAAATCCGCACCATTTGGTAAGTCAAAGTAGTGCATAATCAATACCGTATGCTCAATGCTAACATACACTTGATTAAAAAATAATTTACGAGACCTCGTCTTTCAGTAGATAGCATAAAGACAGTCTCATTGTTAGATCCATTCAAAGTGTTATACCACACCAACGTCATCTTATTTCAGTAAGGCTTAGAAATAATCGGACTGACATTGCAACCTTTCATGATAGGTAGTCTAAGCCTATCTAGGTTGTGAAATTATTCTTTTTCTTTGTTTAGAACTGACCGTGTTACCTTAAAGTGAACGACGCCCACAACCGGTCTACTAAAACAAAGACTTAGACTTTGTTAAGTTACTTATACATTTAAACATGCAATAAACATCCATTAAATGTAAAACATAACAACATTATAACAAAAATAATCTGTTTATTCCTTTGGAAAATAAAATAAGAGTTTCAACAGTATTCAATCACTCGAAAGGTGATTTTTAGTATACAAACTCTAACATTAATGTCCTGGACCAATTTTTGAAAAGTATCAATATTATCATCTATGCCCTTTGAAAGATCCAATTTAAATTTAAAAAGCTTTTCCAGAAGGTACATCCTGGAGGACATAGAAGTTTCAGTATAGAGAGTGTCCAGCTTAGCCCACATCTCACTGGCAGATTCAATAGCCCCAACCTTTCTAATCACAGAGTCAGAAAGGTTGAGGATGATTGCAGACCTAGCTAATTCATTCATTTCAACCTTTTTCTCAGCAGACATATTTTCAGGAAGAACCTCTTCAATGGCTTTGAAAATCTTTTACTGAATCAAGACACATTTTACCTTTTGTTTCCAAATAACAAAATCATTTTTCCCATTGAAGGGGACAATGCCAACTGACTGAGTCATTTTGAGAAAGATCTTTACACAAACAAAAGAACTCAACACACCAAGGGCAAAGCAAGCAACTCCGCTTTCACAGATAGTGGATGCGTGGCTGAAACTCAACGCGTCTATGCCGGAGTTCGCTGCTCCCGACGCCACTGCAGGAGGTGGTGCCGCTGTCCTCTACTCCGATGGGCGGAGGAGGCAGTGACGCGGCGGAGATTGGTGTTTCGAAATCATACATAAGCATTTTGTAAGAAATTATTAATTAACTTAATCCGGTCAAAATCCAATTAATATTCGTTGACCGTTAAATTTAACCCTTTCCGTCTAATTCGGACCAAATGTGACTGATTTTTATTTGTCAAGGACCATATAATTCAAAAGATGATGTTATAGACCAAAATCAAAAAATCATCATATGTTAAGGACCAAAAAGGACCTCTACTCATATATTTATATTAAATAAATACTAATTAAAGTAAAAAAATTACATACTAATCATTTCGCCATCCAAAATACTATAATTACAAAATCTATCATTTGGTAGGCTTATTCACAAATATTCTAATCCGCACATATAAATAAACATCAAATATCATAAACAACTTTATATTCATATGCATATGCATATGCATATGTCTCTCTATTAAATTTATTATTCTGCGACAAATCAAGTCTAATATCTGCCTGTGACTCCATCGTATATGACCCAAAGGTCTCATTACTTTTGTACATATATATATATGACCCGAAGGTCCATTGTCTTTATATATATGACCCACAGGTCCCATTGCCTTTGTACATATATATATGACCCGAAGGTCTATTGTCATTATATATATGACCCGTAGGTCTTATTGCTATTGTATATATGACCCGTGGTCCATTTTCATTGATATCTGACATAGAGCAAGAATGTCACAGATACTCTTTAAGTGTATAAACATGCTCATTGCATCAATTACATATTTCTATCATATTCCGTCAAATAATTCTTTTACAATATATAAAAAATATTAATTGCACTAAGCATATATTTATATCATCACCATCAAACACATATTTCGTATTAGAATCACGTCATATAATCTCATTATTCAATTTACTTAAACACATAGCAAATAATCACATGACGCAAGTAAAATTAATAGTGAGATTTATATCCACCTTATTTATGATAAATGTTTAACTGTACACAAGTTCCTGCTCCCTGATTTATAACTCCGATTCTCAAAAATATCTTCAAAAAAAAAAAATTCCACTCCAACAATTTATTTTCTTTCTTGGAGAAATTCGTATCAACCCCTCTCTTTCAGTCCGTATTTGACGACAACTTCCTTCTCCTTCTTATTTACACCAAATACAATACTATATATCCAAATGGAATTTTTGACAATGTCATAATACAAATGCATGTTTAATTCTATTAGCAAGACACGTATACACTTGTTGTTCTCCTTACACTTCCGCACTGCACTACTTTATATTTGTCCACCTATTTTATCATTAAAATATGCATAATTAAATTCTATTTTAAGCAAAATATATCCAGTATTACTCATTTATATAAATATTTAAAATCACAAATCGACTCAATTTTCTTTTCCTTGTAAACATAGTGATAGCCCACAATGCATGGTAATTGGTAAATATTCCCAAGCTTACATGTATATATATAATACGCGTGTTTATATAGGAGAGATGTTGTATATACATTACTCTTTAATTATATTGTTATCTAAGTATATCAAGTATTCTATTGTACTTATAATACAGCTAGTATAATATGGAAATTTATAAATTTCAGCACATTTTGGTTAGGGATGTTACACACTATATTCCCACTACATACTAAGTACTCCATATATTAGTATATGATTATTTTCTACTCCATAAAATGTCGATTCTATATTTTTATTTTATCTTCGTTCCTATGTTGCTTTTATAGTTTAATCAAAATTTTTTTTCTCACCATAGGATTAGAATAACTAGAAACCAGGTTTACATATATTCGTAAATTAAATTTTTGTTTTATACGTAGAAAAATTTATCCATAAGCAATCTATTTTAAGTTATGATTGTTATTTTTTGCAAAGAGAAGACGATATATAATGGTATAAAATCTGTGTTCCCATATACTCCCACCCTAACCCCAATTTTACTCCTTCACGCCGCCAATCAAGAAGATATCCCATCCCACCACACTTTAACCGCGTGTTCGATCATAGGCACAAATCATTGGAAACTTAAGGGACCCACATTTGCATTTATTCGCGACTATGATTTTTAATTTTATAAAGAATTTATCATTGACAATGTTAAAATAACGACTCAAATTGTTCATTGGTCTAAGAGCTCAAGGATCCACAGTCAAAATGCAGCCAGTTGAACATAAACATTGTCTTCTTGCTATAAACAACAATAACTACTTACAGCCTTACTGTATTTTTCATTTCTTTGTGCCACTCTTTCAGCTCTCACAGCAAAAATTATCATTTACATTTAATTTTAATAATTTTATGAGTATTGAACTAGTTTTTGACTACAACGTTTTTAATTTGTTTGTATGATTTATACTTTTTTTCATCTATTAAAAATTGAGATTTTGAAAACATTAAAGATTTTAATATCGGGTAAATTGCCTAAAAAGTCACAAAATTTAGGGAAAGTTTGGTTTTTCCCACAAACTATAAAAGTTGTGCTTAAAGTCACGAACTTTATCGGATCGTGCAAATTTCTCAAACTACCCGACCTGACAACATATTTCCGTTAAAAACTTATCCCTACGCGGCATGCCGGAGGCGTGACTTAGACAAAATTTCTGAACTAATATAACCTCTTTTTGGCTGATTTTGAAAGCGCAATCTCAATTCAATCGACGGAAAACGTAATTGACAAGAGTGAAATCGTCGACAAATGATTTAGGGATGAAATTGACAATGTGTAAATAAGATTCAATAAAAAAAAGCATAAAATGGCGTCGTTTTGTGCCCAGTCAGAAATTTTGCCAAGTCACGCCTCCGGCATGCCACGTGGGATAAGTTTTTAACGGAAATATGTCGTCAGGTCGAGTAGTTTGGAAAATTTGCACGATTAGATAAAGTTCGTGTCTTTAAGCGCAACTTTTATAGTTTGCGGGAAAAACTAAACTTTCCCGAAAATTTATGACTTTTTAGGCAATTTGCCCTTTTAATATCCAGCTAAACTAGTTTCGATAGCAAAAATAAAAACTAATTTCGGAGGTTAAAATGAGAATTCAGCCCCCCTAGTCAATAAAATAATGCATTTCGAAGCACTTCATTTTCAGTGATGATCACCCCCTCACATCAGTGACTTCACATCTGTGTCAACACGTGTTTCCAATTTTCTTCTCTCACTAGTCTCTATAAATACCGTACTTTTTTCGAACACTTATCAAAACATTCTTCAAAACCAAAATCAAATCGAAAAAGGCCCGTGATCCAAGATGCTCGTATCCGTTGTAGCAGTCTTCTCCGCATTCCTGGCGCTCGTACTACTTGCATCGCTCGTACTATTCCAAATAGTACGAGTGTGCGTTTGGCGTCGTCGTCGTTTTTGCTCAACGAGCAACGACGACGACGAAGTCGAACGAGGGCGGGAGTTACGTCAAGACGGCATCGCAAGGCGCCACCATGTGGCCGAGGCGTTGCGGAATCCGAATTACTATCTGTTCCGGCGCGGCGCGGCGCCGTTCAGCTGGGCGGAGAGAGGGTCGCCGCGGATCGCGTTCGCGGCGGCGGTGCAGTCGTCGCCGTCGGTGAAATCGCTGCTCGCCTCGTGTGAGGAAATCCGATTGAATCTGTCGGCGGTGGAGATGATTAGGGCGGGGCTGCCGCTGCCGCTGCCGAGGCCGAATTTGGGGAATTCGTCGTTCCCGCAGGAGGCGTATTTCGAGGTGACGGTGGTGGCGTGCGGCGGCGGGGGGAGTGAGGGGAGGAGGGAGAGGAGAGCGAGATCGGAGGGGGATGATCGGCTTCAATTCCACCAGCGCTCTCTTTCTAGATGGTAATTAAATCTCTTTCTCTAGATGAATTTTGTTTTTTCACAACAATATGATGCATGCCTTTGAAAATGATAAAGAGAAACTAAAAAAAAATAGTGGTTACATTAAGTTTGAAGATGAAAAAAACAGTTTTTCTCTCATTGTTAAGAAGATATTGGGAATCTTCAAAACAATGTTTTGTTATAAATGTAATTTTTTTCCTTTTTTTGGTTTTCATATTTAGCAAAAATACATCACTTTTTAGAGGCAAAGGTTAGTTGAAATAATTTTAAAATACATGGTTCTTTTTTATCATTATAAATTTACCTTATTTCTCAAAAAAAAAAAAAAAATACTCCACCTGTTTCAATAGATAACTCTTTTTCTCCCTCGTCTAGAAAAAAATTATTGTGTCGAATTAGTCTTTTTTGAAAAGTTTGTCCCCCAAAAAAGTGAATATAATTGATACTACGAAAACAGACAATGAACACGTCTCTAAGTCAACATATTTTCTTTTATTTTTTTTGACTTCCTTTTGATATTGATCAAAATTCCCTTGCTCTCTCGTCTCTCTTAGGAAAAATAAAAAATTCTCTCTAATCTCCGTGTTTCGATTCATATTAATTCTCAATTTTTATCACAGACGAAGACGAAGACTATGATTGCAAAGAAGAAGAAGAAAAATAGTTTGAATTCGATTTTGCTACTACTGAAATTGGGAGGCACAAATTCTCCGTACGTCTAATTGTAATCTCACACAAAACTCATATATTAGCTTTAAGAATTTGTTGAATAAAATGTACTGTGTGATGTAGTTGGGTTGGGATATGGAGATGTAATGGAGGGTGATGAATTGAATTGTTGAGTCATTTCGTATGTAAAAATGATAGACAAACAATTGTTGAATATTGATAATGAGTTTGAACATTTATTGTTGAACAATGGAATCAATTGTATATTCATTCATCCTTTTAAAATTCAGAATGGTGTGATCTGAGCTTGTGAGAAATTACATTGAAAATTCTTGCAACTCACCTGTTTGATAAAATGCTAAGTAAAGCTTGCACTAGTTCGTTTAACATTCACTTATTCTTTGTAATGCTATGTTTACTGCCTAGTTAAGAAACTAAACTTTATTCAAAATGGAAAAAAAAATACAAAATTTAAAATGAGGATGCCCAAAATTACGTTAGGATTCAAGGACTTTAAAGAATAGAAACTTTAGCAGCAAACTATCAACCATCAAGTTCCACCTCGACTCATTATTTAATCGTCCCATCATCTATCACAACAAACCTAATATTAATTGATATCACTCGAATGATCAATCGAAAATTTCATTATGAGGAGAAATGTGGACACTAGATTTTAATCCGCGACCTAAGATACAAAATAAGTAAGTCTCTTCTTTTTTGTCTCCCAATTTTACTAGAACCTATGATTTAATGCGCGAGTACTATGCAACTTCTCACACCTTCAATACATCAAACGAGATCGTATTAGCAAACAATCATATTGTTTGTAAATAATATCCCACGATTTGATAGTACTACTACATTTGAGGACATGTGTATGAAACACAGTCACAGATGCTTACTCCAACTGGATTATAAAATTGTTTTCCTTGAATAAAATAATGGATGGCGGAAAGGTGTGAATTGAAATGACCAGTATCGAAATGGATGGCGGATAGTCAATTCAAAAAAGACTGTTCCTTAAGTAATAGTACTAAGATTAGAAAAACAACATGATTATTCCCTCTGTTTTTACGTGATATGGCGGATAGTCAATTCAAAAAAGACTGTTCCTTTTAAGATTAGAAACACAATATGATTATTCCCTCTGTTTTTACGTGATAAGAACTGAAAAAGAAAATAAGTTCCTCCGCAACGCTATCTCTTATCCGTCTCTTAACCGTCTCATTTCTTCACTATTTATGGGCCCCACTGTACTTTTCAGCTCATCTCTTAACTAAGAGACAGCACCGGCAACCCTCCATCTTAACCATCTCTTACCTATTCATTCAATTTCATTTTTTATTTTTAATTCCAACAAATTCAATTAATAAAAACACACTTCATTAAAATAAAATAAATATTACAACTTAAAAGCCTAAAAAATAGAAAAAAATACATAATTTAAAATCCTAAAAAATAAAAAAAAAATACATAATTTAAAATCCTAAAAAATAAAAAAACTACTCCGCCGGCGAATCATCATCCCCCGAAGTCGGCGGTACAACTATACCAAGTTGAGCTCTCATATACTCAATTCCGGCCATATGGGCTGCAACTTGGCCAGGATTCATTTTTGAGAGGTCCGTCATCGTGGCGACTAGGTACATGGACATTAGGGTGTACGAGCCCGTGCCCGTGCCCGAGCCCTCGCCCGCCTGGCTTAGTCCGCCGCGGCCCATCCCTCTCGCTCTCGCTCTCCCCCGGCTCTAGCCGCCTTCGCCGCCTTGGTCCCTTGCGGCGACGTCGTGCACCGGAAGAAGACCCCCTACATCATCGGTTGGCGTGCCCTCACGTGAGGTGTTGTCTTCGCCGCCATCACTAGACGAGTAGTGGCCACGCGCCGTGCGCTTCGTGCGTTTCGAGCCCGACTCGACACCGCCAGCCCACCTGTCAAGGTGGTGGACTTGCGACCAAACATCGACAAGCTTGAAATCTTTGCCGACGTCGTCTTTGAAGACCCGCAACGCCGCTCTCAGAATGTCGGCTCCACTGGCTCCGCTCTAATAATTCGCCTCTTCTCCCCTGTATATCGCGCAAAATTGTTTGACATCTTTGTCGCTTCGCTCCCAATGACTGCGGAGCATCTTCACGTTGCGGGGAACGGTATTCGTCGGCCTTCGTGCGTTGTAAACTTCGGTGACTTTTAGCCAAAAACACTTGTGGGTTTGTTGATTCCCGACGACAGGATCGTACGAGACGCCGATCCAAGCGTCATACGAGCCAACGTCTCGGCTTGGCTGTATGCATGGCCGGCTGCCGTCTCCACCGGCCTCTGCAGCCGCTGCCTCCTCTTCCTCCTCGGCATTGACGCCGAGATTGAGGTTGATCTGCCGGAGCCGGAGCCGGAGCCTCCACCAATTGGCCGGTCGGGCAACTGCGATCAGCGCCAAAAAATTCTCCGTAATTTGGGATAATCCCGGCGATTGCCCGTACCTCGGGGGGGGGAGGGACGATAGTATGCATCCACATCAAAATGTGGTGTTTGGTACGCCGGCGGGGTGGTCGAGCCTTGGGTGCCCGGCGACGAACCGGGAGTACCCAAACAGTTGTACCCAATCGTCGAACGAGTTCAAGTTGAACCCGACGGAGCGCCGCCTGCCGGAGCCGCCGCCGCTGGAGTTTCCATCGCCGGACATTTTTTCAACAATTTGAGAGTAGTGTTTGTGTGTAAAATGGAAGAGGAATGAGGAATGAGAGTTGTGTTTGTGTGTAAAATGGTGAATGGAGTATGGAGTATATTTATAGAAGAATTAAAAAAAAATTGAAAATTCGACCGTTTGGTCCCAACGGTCATTTGGTCGTTTGATTTTTTTTTTTTATTAAATTTGAATTTTTCGAATTTATAAAAAAAAAATTATTACGTCATAATTACGACGCCCACTCGCGGGCCGGCGAGTGGGCGTCACGCAACGCTCTAGCCTCGCCGGGTCGCGTCGCGCGACGAGATGTCCTCGCAACGCTGGCTCGTCTCGTCGAGACGAGACCGAGCCAAAATCGAGCCCGCGTTGCGGATGCTCTAACTACTCACTCCGTCTCGATTAAGAATCACATTTTCACCGGACACAAATTTTAAGATATGTAAAGAAAAGTTAGTGGAATGTGAGACCTATTTTTTTATATTGGTTTTATAATAAAATGTGAGTGAATTGAGTTAGTGGAATGTGAGATCTACTTACTATTTATGGTAAAAATGAAGTGTGACTCTTAATTGGGGACGGACCGAAATGGAAAAGTGTGACTCTTAATTGGGGACGAAATGGGTATTTAATACTCCCTCCGTCCCACTCAAGATGGCCACATTCTTGAGTGGCACGAGATTTTAGGAAGTGTTATTAGGTGGAATAAAGTAGAAAGGAAAAAGGTAGTTGAATATTTTAATGAGGAGAGAGGGGAGAGGAGGTTATATCCAAAATTGGAAAGTGGTCATCTTGATTGAGACAAACAAAAAAGGAAAGGTGGTCATCTTGAATGGGACGGAGGGAGTAACTAATATCGTACCGGTGCGAAGCACAGATTAAGATATTTAAAAACATTGATTTTAGATGGTAAACAAAATAATTATGAATTATACAACTAAAATATAACATATATTTAAAATACTTAATAACAAATTATAAAAAGTTGTATGTAACACTAACTCCGACTTTCCCACTTTCTTATGTTATTCTCTTTATTTTTTCCTCAACCATGCTTTATTATCTTTTTTATTTAATACATTAACATATTTTTCTTAATCTTCACAACAAAAAAATTATCTCTACTATAGAATAGATGAAGTATAAAGAAGGCAATGAGAGGGGAACTAGCTCATATCATATCCATGTCAGGGGAACTCTATAGCTCATATCCATGTTAGGTGTCGTTTCAAAAATATATATTTTTATGAGATGATAAGGGTATAATGCGTCGTTCATCTATAATAAAATAATCTCTCAGTCCTATAAAATAAGATCATTTTTCATTTCAAATGTCCCACAAAAATATCTCTTTTTATTTTTAGTAATATCTTTCTCTCTAATAAGATATACCACATTCTCTCTATAATTACTTTTCCTTTCTATCTCTCTTACTTTGCAAATTATGCATTAATTCTTATATGTCATCCAAAATGTCCATATTTTGTGGGACAAAAGAAGTATTACTCTCATTTTGTCATTTTAAAACAGCCACGACCTAAATCACAGTTACTTTCTTATTTTGTTTTGTTTTATTTTGTTTCTTATAAATCTTTTATTGATCAAATATAATGTTTTGTTCTTTCATACTAGTATATGCAATGTCCAATAGTTGGAAAATTGTAGAACAAATATTTTGTTTCCTTCAAGTATCAAAACCATTTGTACAAAAGGAGTCAAGTATGTATCACAGAAGTATGTGTTATTGTCATCATTTGATAGATATAAATGTTGCTCAAGATTGAATTACCCCCGAGTGCATGTTACACTATTTTTGTAACAAGGTAACAAGCGAGCACATGGGCCAAGATTAATCTTATGTAGCATTGTCCCGAGATTAAGTACCGCATCATATCTACCCAGCCGAAGAACATTCATAAGACATAATCTTATTTAATCCATCAAACCGAACGCCTTTGATTAACTGTAAGTGTAATAAATCTTGTAAAAAACCACACTCAACCTTAGCCATATGTTCTTGAAACTAAAAACAGAGGTGCCACAACTTGTACAATTGATCTCAGAAAACAGAAAGGGTGCATATGATCTTGCAGCTATCAAACCAAACTGCAGTCGAAGCACGAAACGGCTAGAGTAAGATAAATAGCAATTAGCAAGTATGAAACGCGAGGCTCTAAACAGTTTATGCAAGTATTACACGAGCCTCAAAGACAGTAACTTAGCATACGATAAAGAATAAAGCTTTGGAAAATCGGATGTTCTTCATAAAGCAGAAATCTATGTTACAGTAGAGGAAACTCGAAATGAAATTGAACTGGATCAGTTACAGTCCTAAGCAGTTAGATAAGCGTTGCAGCAAAGTTAATAAACCAAAGTCACTGAATATTTCAACGTAAACATCTTATGTCATAGACGATGGAATTCAAACAACAGGCAATCAAATAGGGGTTAAGTGACATTTACAAGCCAGAAATACGTACCTCCCCGAGATTCCTTTGCTATTGCTTGCATGTCTCCACAAAAGCATAACATGAGATAGTGTGACTCCATCCCAACTATTCATACTAATATGAACGAGAAAATGCTGAAATTCACAGACATGAGCAGATTTAGTCAATAATTTCATGTCCAATATCTGTTGTTTTACCTTTTTCTTTAGTCCAAACTTGTATTATACCTGATTCACCCTACTTTTTCTTCAAGTTGCATTGATTCTTCTTCCAAAAACACTCGCAGTGAAACAAGATTCTACATCAAATTCATTCTATCAACCATCAGCAAACAGACAGGGTAAACAGAGAATTTATAGCAGAGTTGTATCATATGATCTTAATAGAGTTAGTTTCGAAAGGAGCCTGTAAAACTAATTCTTGATGCAATTTTAAGCTAAAAATCTAAGCAAAAATTCATCTAAGACTTACATGTAGAGTATCAATAGCAACAATATTTTGCAGTGGAACATGCTATACCTTATTATTTCATTTAACCAAATCATGTTTGCCATGTAGTACAAATTATAAGCAGCAACGTAAAACATCACAATAGCATTTGTGTAAACGTATCCAAAAGGCCATAACAATATGGAAAGTGACATTCAAAACCAAGATTTTGAACTGTCACAAAATCAATAGAATCCAATTCCAACTAAGCATAATCAGATACTCCGCCAATGCTCATTCTTAGATAACTCACTCAAAATCCAGCAAGCTACCCCAAAGAACGATCAATTAGACCCCAATACCTAATCGTGCTCCCAACAATCAACCAAGTAACCTAATAGTGTAAAAAAACAATCTTTTTTCTCTGGTTTTGCTAATCACAAATATACACCATTTTCTTCTTGAAACCCCTCATCATCACTATCCAATAGGTAATCACCCTCATCATCAAAATCATAATCACCATCCTCCTCCTCCTCCTCCCCCTCCGAAAACGATGAAACTCTAACACCATTTAAACCCATAGCTCCAATGATCTCATCCAAACCGAGCTCCACAGAAGCCAAATCCCCACCAAACTCACTAACCGAAAACCTCTCACCCCTCTCATCACCATCATCATCACACTCCCTCCACTCCCTCTTCCTCAGCTCCAAATCACTCTCTTGAATCTCCCCATTCTCCACCCTATTCCACTGCACCCAAACATCAGCATGCCTCCCCAGCGCCCTATCCTGATCCCCCACCACCACGGTCCCCAAATTCGCCTCCCTCGCCTTCCTCAGCATCTCCGAGAAGTCCGAATCATCCGACACCAGCACAATCCAATCCACCCCTCTACTCATCGAATGCATCATCTGCCTCTTCAGCGCCCAATCGGCCGCCTGAGGCTTATCCTGCACCGTCTTCACATACACCCCGGCCCGCCTCAGCTCCTGCGCCAGCCCATACCCGACTTTGGGAGTCACCAAACGCCTCGCGGCCTCGTTGTACTTCTCGTTCCCGTCGATAAACCTCTCCTTGAAATTTCTCCGCTTCTTCCCCTTCAAGCTCCGCATCCGATTCATCTTCTTCTGCCTCTCCCTCTCGTGGAGCTGCCGGAAATGCTTCTTCAAATCCAAGTTGGTCTTGCATTTCCTGCCGCAGACGGAGCAAATGTAGGGCTCCGCCGGCGTCGACAGCCCCTTCCGCTCTAAGGCGTCGAGGCGGCGCTCCTCGCGGCGGCCCTCGACGACCCACTGGGGGAGGTGGATGAAGGCGTGGCGGTTGGCGTAGGCGGCGATGTCGATCACGTCGCCGAATTTCTTCGCCATGGATTTCAGGGCCTGCGCCGCCTCGAACGGAGGGCCGCGCGGCGGCTTGTTGTCGAGGTCCCACAAGATGACGACTTTCTTCGCCTTGGCGGCGTAGAATCCGTCCTTGGTCTTCACCATGTCGATTTCGTGGCTCGAGAAGCAGGATTTCACGGGGCGCCATTGGTAGGGTTTGGTGCGGAGCGGAATTGGGGGTTTTAGAGTGATGGGTTTGTGTGTGATTGCGCGAGGGGGGAAGGCGAGTGATTGCAATTGGGGTTTAAGGGAATTGATCGGAATCGACATTTTTGGAGGATTTGGAGCTCAATTTTGGGAGTTTGTTGGCAGTGAAGATAGGGAAGAAATCCTCCATTTTTCATTTCTGGATCATCTTTTTTGTCTTTAGGATATTCTATATTTTTGGGAAATTTGATTTTTAACATTGAATTTCAATTCAACTTGTTACTTTTTTTTTTATACTTCTTCCATCCCCAAATAATATGAACTTTGGGTTAGTACAAGTTTTAACATAAAATTAGTAAAATAAAAGAGACGTTAATGACCCCAAATAATATGAACTTTGGGTTAGTACAAGTTTTAACATAAAATTAGTAAAATAAAAGAGACGTTAATGACCCCAAATAATATGAACTTTGGGTTAGTACAAGTTTTAACATAAAATTAGTAAAATAAAAGTGATGTTGAAAGAAAAAATAATTAAAGTATTATTATGAGAGAATGAGTCTCACCTTATTAAAGATAAAAAACCCTTCAAAAATTAGAATGTGCATATTTTTGTGAGACGGGATAAAAAAGAAAGAGTGCATAATTTTGTGGGATTGAAAAAGTATTACTCCCTTCGTCCGTAAATGTTGTCCAGTTTTACCATTTTGGTCCTTCCGTGAAAAGTTGTTAACTTTAACTTTTTTCTACTTTTGGTAAATGGTCTTCACTTTCCACTAACTCTTTACACTCATATTTTATTATAAAACTAATATATAAATGTGGGACTTTAATTTCACTAACTTTTTCAACTCAATTTTCTACACCTTTCTTAAAACTCGTGCTGAGTCAGTCAAACTTGGACAATATTTTGCGAGCACACCTTTCTTAAAACTCGTGCCGAGTCAAACTTGGACAATATTTTGCGGGCAGGGGAGTATAATATAGGAGTACTACTCCCTCCATCCGTAAATAGGAGTCCCGTTTTTCCATTTTAGTCCGTCCGTGAATAGGAGTCTCGGTTCACTTTTACCATAAATGGTAATAGGATCTCACATTCCACTAACTCATTCCACTCACATTTCATTTAAAACTAATATGCACAAGTGAGACCTATATTCTACTAACTTTTTTTCATCCACTTTTCTTAACATTTTTTAAAACTCATACCGCCAAGAAATGAGACTTCTAATAGTGGACGGAGTGAGTATTTATTAACTAAATCTCTACTCTCTACGTTCCATAATATATGTCACACTTTCCTTTTTAGTTTGTTCTAAAAGATATTAAATTTCTTTTTTTTCGAAAAAAGTTTTCTGTCACATTAATATAAATATATTATTTTTTTTTCTATTTAAAACACAAAACAACATCTTCTAAAATTTTATGTCAATTTCTAAATGTGACATCTACTGTAGAACTGGGGGAATGGAACTTGGGGAAGGGAGTAACTAATTCAGATACACTGAGTCTTTTAAATTTTCAAGTAACTAATTCGTTAGAAGATGGTACCACAAAATCTAATCGAGAACCTATTCCCATGAAATACAAACACCAGAATCACATTGCATCACGCTAAGCAGCTAAAGATTAAATTGAATAACCGATCAATTTTCTATATAGAGTAGTATTCTACTTATCAATTGAGATGTGCTGCATAAATAAAAAAAATTATTTTCGTAAGTTATTTTATAAATTGCGGTGGCGACTAATGTTGGAGTCATGATTAAAAATTCAAAAGTTGATTATTTTTGTTCAAACACAACCTTTTGCAATGTGTATAAAAATGCAAATAGCCCGTAATGCTCAAGCTATAAAGGTTAACGTGTGGCAAAATAGCAATACATAATAATTTACTAGTACAACATAAATATTTGATAGAATAACGAAATCAATATATAGATAAAAGCAAATGTTTTGCAAGAAATAATGTATTCTATTATGTTCTTCCATCAATTAAAAGTGATCTTACGATAATTCAAAGATACATAAGAAGTTTCAAACAAACAATTTAGATGGAAAAGTGCTGCAGAGATAATCAATTGATTTTGAGTTTTGAAATCCGATGAATGCATAAAATAAGTTACTCCCTCTGTTCTATAGTAATGGAATCATTTTGCTATTTTAATATGTTTTATGGTAGTGGAGTCATTTCCATTTTTAATAAAATTCAAAATATTTCTTCTTACTTATTTTACTCTCTCTTACTTTATTCTCTCTTCATCTCACTACCTTTTTCATTTCTACTTTATTGTTCTTTTACTTAACTAACTTAACATAATTTTACTTAAATTACATGCCGAAAAGAATCGTCCTATTGAACGGAGGGAGTACGAACTAGTGCACAAATTAAGAGGAACACATTTATTTTAGTTATAAAATTCTGATAGGAATATTTTGAAAGCTAGTCTTATTTACAAGAATGTCCAAATATTACGATTTAAATAGTGAAAAATAATATTACAAACTTTGGACTATGTTGACATGTAACTTTCAATATCGAGGAAAACAATTTATAAACGTGCCGACTATTTTGCCAGGATTAGTTAACTGAAAAGGGGCAAATATTATATAGTTTGAAAGAAAAGATAAATAAAATATTAGTTAAACCATCTTACATCAATTCCCTTGGATTTATGCTCTTTTTATTCTTCTCCTTTCCCTTTCCATTGTAATTTATAACTATATTTCACAGTAGGATTTTGGCTTATCTAGCTGTTTTGGCCCAATACTTTTGACTGACTGTTTATAACAAGATTGAAATGTAATTACAATTATATGAACATTATTTTAATGAAGAAAGTGTTAAATATAACTCACACTATAAAAATATTAATTTGATTTGTAGAAAAACATTATTCATCATACAAAATAGTGAAAGATCATGGAGGATTAAAGAGATACTAAAACAATAATATATCGATAGTGCCGTAAGACAGAGGCGATGCAACACCTGAAGGTGGCAATGACAAAAGCATCAGTTACGTTGTTACAAACTTACAGAGTAATTTGAAGATAGTCGAGAGAGACCACTTGTACGATTAAGAGTTGCCGAACTCTAGTGGAAGTGCTAGGGTTTAGAGTATTTTTGAAGATATGGAATGAGAACTTGCTTATATTATTTCTCTATGGCTTTAAAAGGCTACAAGAATTTCAAAACCCATGGCAATTCGACTATCTTGATATGACTCGAGAAACAATTAACAAAGAAAATTCGAGATAATTTACTATATATTCCCTAATGAAAAGATATACTAATATATTGGAAAGATCTTTTATTTGTCAAAAGAAATCTTGATATCTTGAAAGCTTGATGATCTTCTTCTTAGGTTGAGTTGTCATCACCCCATTCTCAATCTTATTACAAAGACTTAGGACAACAATTGGATATAGCTTTCAACTTTCCTCACTCATTAAATGTGTGATGAGTTTGTTACTCAAAACTTGCCACAACAAGAGAATTGATGAAAATTCTAAAAACCAAATTTAATTGAGTTCTTTTATCGACTGGGCCGACAATGGGATCAGTTGACCCTGACACAGTTCTTTAACGCTTGTTACACGGCCATTGCTATGAATTTGGGGGGTTTGGTCTAAGTAGGTGTGCAATGTACACGTTCGAAATATTGTGATATGTTTGCACCATTTGCTAGCTAATACTAATACTAGACTTTTATTTCTTGTGAGTCATCTAGAAAAGGTCAGCCGATACCTTGAATGCAACGCTACTTCAGAAGTCTAAACAAATTAAAAATACTACTTAGTACTTTTCTTTTCTTATTTTTTTCCATAGGAAACGGCATATGTATTAGTAATAAATTAATTAATAAGGATTTGTTTGGTTATATATATTGGACTTGGCTGGAAAAATCAATATCCAATCCACAAAAATAAATATAAAAATTGGACTAAACAAAGTTATCCTGCTATCATCAGCCAAGTGTACATGTACATATTTGCAAATCACAAAATATATTCCATTCTCACTATATTCCCACTATATACTACTAGTATTATGATTATTTTTTACTCAATAAAATGTCAGTTCTATATTTTTATTTTGTCTTCGTTCCTATGTTGCTTTCATAGTTCCATTCTAATCAAAAAAATTTTCTCTCCACAGGATTAGAATAACTAAAAGCCAGGTTTACATATATTCATAAATTAAACTGACTTGATTTCGTATTTATAAAAGTAGTCCACTTAGAAATTTTTGTTTTATAGAGTACTCCATATCAAAAACTTTATCTATAAGCAATCTATTTTAAATTAAACAAATTCTAGAGCAATGATTGTTATTTTTTGCATAAAGAGAAGACGACAATGTTATTACATTCAAACTCAACTCTTACTGGTCATCTTCTTTCGTATTACCTCCGTTTCAAGTAGTCGAATCCTTTTGCCGTTTTTATACATTTCATAGTGGATATTTTTCTTTTTAATAAAAGTTAATACATTTTTTTTTACTGACTTTATTCTCTCTTACTTTATTCTATCTTTATCTACCTATTTTTTTTTATTTCTTATTTTATTTTTCGTGATAGAAATTCATGGGTTCCATCCTAAAACAAAAACCAATGGGTGATAGAAAGAATGGCCTATAATATCAGTTTTCTCTTGACACTTATGTGAAATAGTTATATGTATCATTTAGTTTCAATTGCTAACACCCTCACTTAAACCCTTTAAGGTGAATATTATAGGGGTTGGACTTTTTCTGATCATTTGGACGACTGGCCCAATTTCTCTTTTTCGATCGGTTGGGCCATTGGCTCAGATTTTAAACCCAGATATACTGATGAGTCAGTTATTTTTTTCGATTTCAGCCCAGATATATTGCTGAGTCAGTTAATTTTAGGCTACAGTCGGTGACCCGCTCTGATGTCATGATAGAAATCAATGAGTTTCATCCAAAAACCAATTGGTGATAGAAGGAGTGGCTTGTGACATTTATATATACTAGTTTCAGTTTTCTTTTGACACTAATGTGAGATAATTATATGTTATATTTTAGTTTCAATTGCCAACACTTCATTTACTTAACTTATTTATCATAATTTTTTCTTAAATCACGAGCTAAAAAGAAATACATCAATTACTATAAAACAACGAAGTACTAAATTAAATTACTTCTAGTTGTTTATAAAACAAAAATATAGTACACCGAAACATTCTTAACCAATCCAAAAAAAAAAGTCAATTCTAGGAATAGAGACTTCTTTTTGGCAATGATGATATACAAAAAACAAGATATGCAAAATCTCAGCTGTCCTCGACCAAAATCCACCCTCTCTTTAATCAAGTAAAAGTGTTGTGTTTCATGCCTTTAATTGGTCTCTTCGATCACGTTGTCCCAATATGTTTTACTTCATGTCTCCTCACGTCGTTCAAAATACCTTCCAAACACATCCCTCTCTCTCTCTCTCACATCACACACACTAGAATTGAGTCAACAAATCCTTTGTTTGTGCCAAGAATTTGGAGTCGGTTCTAATTAACACATAAATTATTCAATGTTGCATATGTGTTGTAACAAATCATTAATTAAGTAGGATTCAAATTTCAATGTCAATAAATAAAACCTCCTTTTCACCAAATATTTCCACCTTTGCATATTTCTCATAATATATTACTTCTATGCTGCCTTTCTTGAATCCATCATAGTCCAGCGTTCCATCAAAAACCAAAACATACTTCACAAACTCAATCAAATCGAAAAAGAAATTCGAGATGCTCATAGCTCTTATAGCAATCTCCTCCGGTTTCGTTGCGCTCGTACTATTTTTAGTAGTACGAGCGTGCCTTCGGCTTCGTCGTCGCTCAACGAGCGACAACGAAGCCGAACGAGGCCAGAATTTACAAAACGGCATCGCACGGCTTCACCAAGTGAGCCCCCACCACGACGCCTCGGCCCCGGCCGAGGCGTCGCGGAAATCGAATTACTACCTCTTCCGGCGCGGCGCGACGCCGCCGAAGGCGGCGGCCGCGCCGTTCAGCTGGGCGGACCACCCCGCCCTCGTTACCGACGCGGTGGAGAGCGGGTGGCCGCGGTTCGCCTTCGCGGCGGCGGCGACGACTGCGGTGCAGTCGTCGCCGTCTGTGAAGTCGCTGCTCGGCGCGTGCGCCGCCGCCGGCGACGGCGACGGCGGAGATCGCGGCGTGGAGATCGGGTGGGAGGTGTGCGAGGGATCGGCGGATTTTATGCAGAAAATCCGATTGAATTCGTCGGCGGTGGAGGTGGTTAGGGCGGGGCTGCCGCTGCCGGGGCCGAATTTGGGGAATTCGTCGTTTCCGCAGGAGGCGTATTTTGAGGTGACGGTGGTGGCGTGCGGCGGCGGGGGGAGTGAGGGGAGGAGGGAGAGGAGAGGGAGATCGGAGGGGGATGATCGGATTAAGCTGATTGATGAGGATTTTAATGCGAAGAATGGTGGGGATTCGGTGAATTGTGGCCATAGCCAGAGGAGGAGCAAGGTGGAGGAGGGTATAATTGGGAGACATGACGCGAAAATTGAAGGTGTTTTGGTGTGTGTGGGGCTCACGGGGGTGAATCCGATTCCGGCGAGGTTTCCAGGAAGTTTTCCGGCGTCAATTGGGTTTAATTCCACCGGCGCGATCTTTCTAGATGGTAATTAAATCTCTTTCTCTAGATGATTTTTTTTCATAACGATATGATGCATGGCTTTGAAAATGATGAAAGAGAAGAGAAAAATGGTCAATTTTGTTATATAAAACGTTCACTTTTTAAAAAATAGATTCATAATAAATGAAAATGTAGATGAGATAGTCATTTTTTATGGTTCTGTCAAAAAATTAACGGTCAAACACTAATTATATAGTAGTG
This sequence comes from Salvia hispanica, assembly GCF_023119035.1. Taxonomy (NCBI): domain Eukaryota; kingdom Viridiplantae; phylum Streptophyta; class Magnoliopsida; order Lamiales; family Lamiaceae; genus Salvia; species Salvia hispanica. Next base: position 50,392,776 of record NC_062965.1, on the reverse strand, counting down.
TGACCATTAGTTTTTTGACGGAACTGTAAAAAAAGACTGCTAGGACAAAAATTTCATTTATTATGGACCTATAAAATAAATTAGTAAATTAGTGGCACAGGAGTTTAAATCATAAAAAACCAGTTTTTCTCTCAATGTTAAGAAGATATTGCTAATGTTCAAAACAATGTTTTGTTAAGATTGGATTTTTTTTTCCTTTTTTGTTTTCTTATTTAGCAAAATACATCAATTTTAGATGACACTTGGTTCTGTTTGATCAAATACTCCACTTGTTTCAATAGATGACACTTTTTCCTCCCTCATCTACAAAAAAAATATTGTGTCCGATTCGTCTTTTACGAAAAATTTGTCTCCCAAAAAAGTGAATATAAAGAATGATAAAACATTCATTTTCCACACTGAAAGAATGATAGAGTAAAAGATAAACACAGACTTAAAAAATGGACATAAAGAAATAGCATCTCAAGATTCTCCAATAATGCAAAAGACAAATTCTTGATTTTGCTTCAATCTTATTTGACTCATGTTAGGTAACATTGAACTTAAAGATACCAACCCTCATTGACCCATCTAATAATTATTCCATTCATATATGATCTTGATATAGTAGGTTTAATTTCATCATCAATCAAATAAATATATGTGAATCATCAGCAACTCAATAATTCAACTATGATCTTAAACGATTGTATGTTCGACCCGATTCAGGAACGAAGCACGTGCCAGAATCCGAACCCGCAAGCTGGGGAAAGACGGACAAGGTGGTCGGGTGCGGCTACAGCCCGGGACAGAGGAAGGTTTTCTTCACAGTCGACTCCCAAGTAGTCCACGAGATCCACTGCAAGACCGAGGACTACAACACCCCCCTCTACCCGACCCTGGCGGCCAGTGGGGATGTCGTGGTGCTGGTGAACCTCGGGCAGTGCCCTTTCCGATTCGCGCCTGCGAATCAGCATCGGACTCCCAACCCTTGCTTCATGGGAGCCTCCCCTACCCTCGGGTACGAGGATAGCAAGGAGCTTTTCTCGATGGGGAGGATCGATTCGCTGTGGATGCAGAGGAGTGCAGCCAGAAGCAACAACAACACAGTCAATAGCATCAAAGCTATGGAAGAATATGATCAAGAATCTGAGGGTGATTTGTTTGAAATTGTTCTGGAAAGTTCTGGAAGATCACCCTATACAGGCTATACTACTCCAAATATTCACTAGAATATTTTTATATATTCTTTTTTTTTCTTGTAACCACCTGATTCTTTTTGTGAATGTGAGATGTGAATTTGCATAATTTTTTTAATCAATGGAGAGAGTGTCAGGGCTGTCAAATCGTGCAGGTTGGATCGTTATCGTATCAACCCATTATCGACCCAACCCAACCCAACCCAACCCGAAATCATCGGGCTCTTATCGTGTCCCAACCCAACGGGTTCGTGTCGGGTTCATGTGTGTTATCGTGCACCCAAAAAAAAGGCGACTCTCTGTTAATGATAGTAAGTTGCTTGACACGACATGATAACGACTAAAACATGATGTTATTACACGATAAAATAAAAAATTACCAAATTAAAATAATTATTTTCTTAATTAAAACAAAAAAATTAATGTATTAGTAATATTAAATCTATATAATTTAATTAAATGATTAAAAAATCAATTTAATAAAATCTAACCATAATATCTTCTTAAAATTCATAAACAATGAATTAATATTTTCAATTAATAAAATTAAAGTATTGTATTTTTTAATTAATTAAAATTAAAATATAATTTTTTTTAATTAATTAAAATTAAAGTATAATATTTTTAATCAACAAAAATAACTAAAATTTAAAGTTTAATAATTTTTAATTAATAAAAAATAATAATTTTTAATTAATAAATAATAATAATAATAATTTTTTTTCATAACGTATAACCCAAACACGACCCGACCCAACATCTTTGTGTTCTTATTGGGTCGACCCTATAAGGACCCAAATCCTGAACGTGCGTATTCGTGTCGTGTTAATTTCGTGCGGATCCGTATTATGTTATTGTATGGTATCAAAAATTGTCAACCCTCAGAGTAGAGTGTATGAAATTGAATGACCAAAACAGATTAAATGTAAGAATACTGAAAAATCTCATCAAGAAAAAGAAATTAAAGATATGTGGTTCTTGCGTTCATGTAGAAGAGTAATTTTTCATGACATTCGATTTAAAACAAGAGAAACCGAACCCTAGACGGGAGATGGATACTGCTTGGCCTGTTCGCGAACCCGTCTCCTGTACTCTTCAGGTTGCTGCACACATACACAACGACATTTCAGAGACGGTAGAACGTAGCAACGATGGTGCAGGATATAGGAAACGAATGAATGATCGTTATGAGAATGGAAATCACCTGCATGAAGAGATGATAGCCATCGGTTTGGGCAGGATCGCTTGGATTAGGCCGGTCTAGTAAGTCCTGAATGCCAACTAGAACTTGCTTCACCGTGATGGCAGGTCTCCAATCCTAACGGGAGACGGTTTCGTAAGTTTAATACAGAAGCTATCAAAAAGAAAAGAAAAAAAGAGTTGAATCAGAGTGTTTGAACTACTTACAGTGTCCTCACTGAGGATTGACAAGCATACTGTCCCTGACGGGTATATGTTAGGGTGGAAGAAATTCGGAGGGAACTTGCACTTGGGCGGTTTGCTAGGATAGTCTTCGCTGAAATGCATCGTGAGTGGAAAAAAGCCACCCTCCCAATCCGTCTGCCATACAAAATATTGCTATCATTCATCAACAAGCATAGTAAGCACATATAGTGCCAATCAAGAACCTGATTTGTACTTCCTATGTGAATAATCGAGCATATACTTTTAACCATGTATGAAATGACATATACATATTCTGGCTAAGAAGTCTTGCAATGCAAAAGCACGGACAGAAGAAAAGAAATTCCTAGAAATGTCTGTAATGTATGAGAAAATATGACAAGAAATTCCTAGAATACATATTTCAATCTGCCATTGGAGGAACATATCATCCCTCAATTCTGGTCATACAACTAGACAACTTTGTTAAATATTGCAAGCCTATAATCTAAATGACACGATAAGTGTCCAACTTAAATGTTCTAGTCACAGGCATGAACTCAAATTCTGCAAACCTCGCAACAATCCTGGTATCCTAAGCAACAAGTGGACTCGCAACAATTCTAGTATCATATGCAATAAGTGGACTCAACAAACTCGAAAAATGATGATTTTGTGTTTCAAAACAATCTCAGCCACATTGTCAAGATGTCATCTACCCTTTTAGAAATGTCCACAATATTGATTCCAATAGCAAACATACCCAACTGAAATATTGAATACACACTCCGCATAATCACCTTTAACAAATTGCAATTATTTCATTTTCTTCGGTATCAATCATACAAACCAAACAACACCATAAAAACCTTCTATTACACAATCAGACTAAATGCAAAGAAGACACATCCCCACATTAAAACTAACATTGTTCAATAAACAGAATTGGAATTAGAATTATACGAATTGAATTATAAATTTATAATTCAATTCAAAATACTTTCTTTGGTAAAAATGATACTTGTGGAGTATGTGTATGTGCGTGCAAAAATGATACTTGTGGAGTGTGTGTATGTGCGTGCAGTATGTGTGTGCAGCATGTGTGTAGTAAGTGCGTGCGGTGTGCGAAAATGCCAAATTTATAACTATTTGGAATTCCAAATTGGAATTGCAATTCAATTCCAAATCCAAACAAACAAACTTAATTATTGAAAACAAAAAAACTCTTTGCAACCAACCATTGTTAACACTCTACAATGCAATCAAAACCAATGCAATCAAAACCACCAATTACTACTCCCACAAATCACAAATCCACAATAAAACTTGAATCTTTACAACATAAAAAACAAAACTAAGTGTAATAGAGAAATACCCTTCAATCACCAGTACTATAAATCACAAATCCACAATAAAAATTGAATCTTTTCAACACAAAAACAAAACTAAGTGTCTTAGAGAGATACCCACGTTTGCTTTACCAGGGATTAAGCAATGCCACACCATCAAATTAACCGTACCATCCGACCTCGTCTCAGGCCGCGCCACAAAGCCCTGAAAACCACACAAAATTCGACTAAAGAAGATGAAGAAAAATCAAAACCAAAAAAAACCCACAAAAAATAAAGCAAAATCCATCAGTTCTCATATATTTTCACACAGTACACAAGTGATACTATTACTAACATGTGGGTGATTCTTGCGCCATGATTTTCTCTCCTCTGTGAGTCGACCTAGCGTTATGCCTGACATGATTGATCTTTCGAATTTCTTCTTTGATTTGTTTATCAATTCTGCAATTTATATCGAATACAAATTTGACTTCTGGAATGCCCGAAAAAATGGTTGCTACTTTTTTGTTTAATTATTATTTTATATATATTAAATGTTGTTCCTAAATTTTTTAATTCTAATTGAATCGACACAATATTAAATCAAATTAAGAATCTTAATTATTTTTAATTGTCGCATTAATGTATAAAACGATGACTTTTGATAATTTCAGACGGTGTCTTTTTCGTAAAATAAATATGTTTTTCCTTTATTATTTTAAAGAAATAAAGTCGTTGTAGTGTCGTTTCCGTAGAATAAATATTTTTTTCCGTTATCATTTTAGAGAAACAAAGTCAAACAAAGTCGTTGTAGTATCGTTTCTGTACATTAAATATTTTTTCCTTTTATTATGTTAAAGAAACAAAGCCGTTGTGTGGGCATTTACAAAAATACGTCGTTTTGTACATGAATGAAACTATTGCAAAAATAAAAGCGTTGACATTTTATATTTCATTTTCAAATCAAAGTTGACTAATATTTTATCTAATTTTATAGTTTAAATGATAATTATCTTATTTTAAAGAAACAAAGCCGTTATGTGGGCATTTACAAAAATACGTCGTTTTGTACATGAATGAAACAATCGCAAAGATAAAAGCGTTGGCATTTCATATTTCATTTTCAAATCAAAGTTGACTAATATTTTATCTAATTTTATAGTTTAAATGATAATTATCTTATTTTAAAGAAACAAAGCCGTTATGTGGGCATTTACAAAAATACGTCGTTTTGTATATGAATGAAACAATTGCAATGATAAAAGCGTTGGCATTTCATATTTCATTTTCAAATCAAAGTTGACCAATATTTTATCAAATTTTATAGTTTAAATGATATGTTCACATATATTTTCAAGTTTGATTTGAATATTATGCATATATCTAATGGAAAAGATAATCTTTTGTCTATTGCGTAAAAAGTTAATCTTTCCCTAAATTATTGCAATGCTAATTACTCCATGTAACAAATTCATTGTAAATGAGCACTTAACAATGCACAAATTTAAGTGTAAAATAATTGGGTTATCCTAATATACTAACAAATTTTAAAGTTACGACATAAGTTCAATCTCGTGCTGCCACATGGCACGATATATGCACTATTGTAAACACAAAAATGCAATATACATTTGCAGAAGTTATAAACGGATTTCGACATATTGCATTTTAGTTATTGACAAATTGTACTTTTTACTGTTGAGTTTTGCATTTTAGATATAGACTGTTTGATTTGCATTTTATATATAGACATATTGCAATTATATAATTTATTTTGCATTATAGACAATTTATGTTAAAAATGCAAAACTTAACAATATAAAATGCAATTTGCTTATAACTAAAATACAATTTGCAAAATCCATCTACAACTTCACAAATGTATATTGCAGGTTTAGTGTTTACAATATTGCATGTTTCGTGCCACATGTCAGCATGAGATTGGATGTACTTTCTGACTCTAATTAATGATGCACCCTAATGCTCCCTGTAAAATAATTTTAAAAGAATCCAATTATATACATATCCTGTGTACTTTTATTATACTCCTACTTTTGATTTTATCATTGGACGAAAGTGAAAAATACTAGTTGAATCATATATATATATTTTCGCCTATTATTTCATTTGCATAAAGGCTGAAAAACATTTTTTGGCCAAAATTGAATGAAATTGAAAAATTAAATTGATAAAAAAAAATACCCGAACCAAACCAAAAAATTGAAAATCAAAAAGTCGCATAACATACACTACAACCGGTTGAAAATTCGAAGATTTATGATGAGATATTTTAGGCTTTTAGTTTGTGCTACTATGTATAAAATTAATTAAATTTATATATTAAAATATATAAAGTGTACTATTAAAAGTGAATCTAGTTTTCAGTCTTTTATACACATAAACTAATTGAACCGGAAATACCGATTTTTTCTAAAAAAATAAAATAGAACCAAATCTAAATCCAAAAAAGTTGAAATATATAGTACTCCATTAAACTTCTGTTCGAATATTCGACTTTCAATTTTTTCCCACACCCCTGCCTACCATCATTGCTTGATTATTACTTTTTTTTCATTTTACTTGTTAACTTTATGATATTTCGGTGAATTGATTAGTAGAACATATCACAAGACAAATTGTTTTTAAAGAAACTTCCTTTCAAATAATCATATAAGAAGTATAGTAATGAAATGTAGCGGTAGGAGTCTAAATTCGGATATCAAGTAATACCCGACCCGACATGATACCCGCAACTCCCAGTTGCATGTACGAAATCACAACATTTCAAATAGCCGGTATAATCGATTGGGTCTCGAATATACTCAACTTAGGAGTCCCTTTCACTTTTGCACACTCGTTTTATAAAAATGATAATAAATAACTTAGATAAGACTCTTGTCAACATTATTCTCTCTTACATTACTATTTCTCCACTTTAACTATTTATTATCATTTTTACAAAATGAGCTTTGTGCAAAAGTGACTGTGACTCCTAATAGCGGAAGGAGGGAGTATTCAATTTTAATTTGATGACTTTTGCACGTGAGTTTCCAATTTTACAGCATTAAATTGAAAAGTCCAAAACCAAAACCCCCCAATTGACTTAAAAAGTCCAATCAAACTCTTCTCGTAAAAGAAATCCTGATTAATTTTATCTATCCCAAAGAAATACGGGATATTAGATTTCCAACTAATTAAGGTAAACCCAGAAGTCCTCTATACTGTTAAATACTACTCCCTCCGTCCCATAAAAGTTGAGTCGTATTCCTTTTTAGTCCGTCCCAACAAAGTTGAGTCATTTTCTTTTTTAACAAAAGACAAAACATCTAATCACTCTTACTTTATTTCATCATTTACTTTACTCTCTCTTATCTCTCCTACTTTTTACATCTCTCCTATTTATTTAATATAAATTTTTAATCTCCGTGTCCAAAAGTTTTGTATCAACTTTTATGGGACGGAGGGAGTACTACTATATGATTGAGGTCCATTTGCTTAATCATACAAAAAAAGTTTGATAATCTCGAAAAGAATATAATTGTTGAATTTTTTTTCAATAAAATATTTTTAACCATTTTTAATTATAATTGCTACTAGGCCTGTCAAATCGGGTATCCGCGGATACCCTATCCCAAAATTTCGAGTACCCGATCCCGAATTTTCCAAAATCTAATACTTGATATCCGATCCGAAAATAATTTCGGGTACCCAAATACCCGACTCGGGTATCCAGTCTCGATAAATCAGGAATCCAATCCCGATTTTTTGTTTTAAAAAAAAAAAATTTAAAAATTAAAAATTCAGAAGTTATAACATCCATCATTCATCCATAATAAACATCACAATTCAAACATTAGTCCTAAATGTGACTTAAGAGTGAAGGATTTTGGGAGTATATTTAATTTTTTATTTTTTTTGAAAATAAAAGAATGAATATTTAATTTATTAAATTAATAAAAAATTAAAAAACTTGGGTAATTCGGGTAATTTGGGTATACCCGATCGGATATCGGGTAACCCGATAATCCAAAAATCTTATACCCGAACCCGATCCCGAAATCCGAAAAATCGGATATCGAATATCCAATTACCCATTATTTCGGGTTTGAATATCGGGTATCCAATATCCGATATCTATTTTGATACCCCTAATTGCTACGGTTAAAAAGTTGAGTTATCATTTTTCAGGAATCATGGATTAATAAAATGGATTGGGTAGAAAGAGTTCAATTAACAAAAATAAAATCATTTTTAGCATTGAGTCCATTTGAAATTGTTTTATAAAAAAATTAGTTTGGAGTTTATTTTCTTACACATCTCATGCCATGTATCATTATATATGGGCGGCCCATAAACATTTGGTCCATGACTATAGCCCATGGGCTTCTATGAACATGGAAACTTACTTGTATTAAAGAGAATAATAGTTATAAGAAAAGAATATTGCAAAATTACTGGATTCTTTTCTTGATGGAAACTCAATAAGGAAGAAACAAGAAAGATCGAGTAGTATATAAATATTTTAATATAATTAAACGTGACACTAAGAAAACCCTAGTTTCCTACACACATGCTAGATGAGTTGTTTAATTAGCTGTATTTTCAGATAATCTTGTTTTCATTCTGCACTTTTGGATCTACACACATGATAGTATAAATTTATTTCACATTTGAATTCTCCACTAATTAACACTCTGTAACTATGTTAACTTTTGTGATTTTATTAAAAAGAATCTACAATTGATTTCACTATTTTATAATTAGCTATCCATTACGTACATAAAAATATCATTAATCATGAATTTAAATTTTTTTTTTTATCACTATCAGTTAATTTTTTTTAATATACATGCCCTAGCTTAAGATTAATTAACCAATCCTAATATTGAGATATTAATTCAAGTCTTAAGAGCGAAGAATAGGAAGAAAGCAAACATAAACTCTAATTGAATTAGTGAATACTAGTACTAGTTAATTATTTAAATAGTTTAGTTAAAATAGAAGAAAGAAACGAATGGCCTTTCGGAAATATTTAAAAATAATCATCGGAGAGAGACGAAATATCATACGGAGTAGTAGTATTTGTTAAATACTGCCACAAAATTAACGTGATAGTTTAACTTGAATATATAATTCTAATTTCTAAACACGACAATCCAATTTTTTGTTTTAGGTCTTGAATAAGAAAATAAAAACACACAATATAATATTCAACACATCATTTTTGAAATAAAATATGTAAAAACATTCCACAATCCAAGACTAAACACAATTTAATACTAGTGATTAGCATAAGAGCGGCATTGGTCGATGCAAACAAAAATAATAATATTATAATAATAGATCGAACTCATAATCCTAGCTAATTATGATACAAAGAATGATTTATGTTATAAAATTACGATTTTTTGGTATGTGGGCTTGATAAGGTAAAAGCTGACAGAAAGATAGATAAGAATAATAATGTAAGTTTAGAAAAGAAGAGTGGGAGCATGTGATCGTAACAAAATATGAAAAGATGGATTTAGGAATAAAGTGGTGTGACCAATTACAAACTTAGATGATGAGGCAAAAAATAAAGTAAATGGCATAAGATAGTGAAGAATTTTAGTCCCACAAGCATGTGATTTTGTCCTCATCATTTTTCAATTTGATGGGATGCTAATTATTGCAATTACTATTCCTTACATATTGCAATTCGATTTAATCGACCTCTTTGTCTCAAGGTAATTCCTTGTGCTGAGTTCGATACGTAAGTTTTTTAATTGCTTGGTTATTTTGTGACTGGTATGTTTGCTCGTTATGACGTTATGTGTATTGTTTAGTATGCAGAGTTGTAGTAGTCGATGGTAAACTATCGATATATTATTATGTTTTTTAAACGAAAAATAAGCTAAATTATGAGTTGTTCCATTAGTCTTCCTTGGTTGCATGTAATTACTTATTATATGGCTCATCACTTTAAACGAGCCAGTTCGCTCGCCACCTCGTGTATGACAATGTTTTGATCTTAAATGTTGCTCTTGTAAATTGGTTATATTCATTTGTAACTGTTTTAGTTGTTGTTGTCGACTGTTTCATAGTATGACACATTTAAATTCTCAATATTTGTTGACTTTGTCATTTATTTCGTGTTTGTTGTTTGGAACTTTTTGAACTTGTTGTGAGACTGCTAATCTAAAATGGTACATATTTCACTATTATTCCCATTATGAACTGTTCAAGTATTGCAAAGTATACTCTATTAGTCGTCAATCTTAGGCTTTGAAACATTTCTCTTGTATAAAAAAGAGCATGTCCAGTTCTACAACTTAGAGTACATCACTTATAAATAGCGGATTAAGGTGCTTCATTGGTAGATTGACTCCACTGCTGGCTCATGACAATCAGAAAAGTCTATTAAATTTGATCACAGGAACTGCCGCCGACCCCACAATGCGGTAGTTCCAAAGTCGCCAAGTGAAAACAAGCCTTAATACGAGGGTAGATAGCCGCACAATATTTCTGAGTATTTTTTCTTAATATTGTTGACATTTTGTCCTCGTTACTAAAATTTTCCTTTAGATAGTACTCCCTCCGTCCCGCTTTAGGAGTCCCGGTTGAGTCGGGCACATGTTTTAAGAGAAAAGTGTTGTTTGAGTGTGTAATAAATAAATATTGTAGTGGATGTTGGGACCCACTTTTAATTGAGTGTCCAATAAATAAATGTTATAGTGGATGTTGAGATCCACTTTTGAAACTTTTTTATTAGTTGTAGTGGATGTTGAGACCCACTTTTAACACTTTGTAGGTATTTTTTATTAATTTATCTTAACCGGGACTCCTAAAGCGGGACGCCCAAAATTGATCAACCGGGACTCCTAAAGTGGGACGGAGGGAGTATTTTTTTAGAGAAAATTGATTAGAAACTCTAATGCCGTATTGCTATCAGGACTATCTGATTTAGAAATTACATAAAAGAATAAATAATTTTAATTACATGTAATTTTTTTCCTAGCAAATAAATTAAGTAGTGCATGAAAAATCAATATCCACATTAAGCAAAAAATTATAAACATATGTGGGCCAAATTCATTATACAATAATATAAGAAAAAGTATCCAAGTAACGAGTCAATATCTAATGAGATGAAAATGATATTTAAATCAACTCCATGAATTCGACTCTCACACAAACCTTGAGCTTTACGCATTTAATAAATAGTACATAAACTTAATTAGAATTTTTTTTTACCAACTTTCAACAGCAATTAAATTCATAAATGGCATTCATCATCTAACTAATCTAGTCATATGCCATCTAATTCCAACCAATATAATCAGACTTTTGCCCAACCTCTCTAAAAGAGCCAATTAAGAGAGGAATTTAGTGATTCTTGATGGTACAAACCACCAAAAATAATTCTCTGGATTTATATTTATATTTTCCAAATATATATCATCGTTTTTTATATGTTGATTTTGTTGTTGTTTTTGTCTTTGTTTATGTTATAATGAGTTTTAGTATTGTTGCTATGCTATTTCCATGGTTCGATCGTTTGCAGTATATCGAAAAATGTATTTATATTTTACCAAAAATAAAGAAAAATGTATTTATATTGATATTATAATTGCATTCAATTCAATTGGACTGAGGGACCAGTAATAATTATCTAACTTAATGTAGCTAGGTTTGAGTAGGCAATGAATACTCTCTCATTACACTAAAGTTGTCAATTTTTGGGCATTCTATTATATTTAGTGTTCTCCAATACACTAAAGACTAAAATGTAGTTAAATTGACGTAGTACTTATCTCTAGTCACACATTGACATCTACCTTCTTTTGTGTAATGTCATTAACACTTTTGAATCAATATTTTGATGACTTTATCACATTTTAATAAATAAAAACTTTATTCCTATAGAATAATAGAAACTAGGAATGAATCTGGACTGTTGATGCATTATCACAATGTATGAAATGGATCATCATAATAAATAAGATGCACTATTCAATGTAAAAAGCAGTTCGTACATTTTTTTTCATGGAGAGAAATGCTCAAGCTAGAGATTTAAAAGCGAGTAGCAGAATAAATTATGCAGTACAGAAACAGTTCATAACAAAAATTACAACGAAAGATATTGAAAATATGCATATACAAAAACATTCCTTCCATCTGAAATCATCAATCAACCTATGAAATAGATGTGATCTCAAGGCAACGCCATGCTGAATAAGAAGTTAAAAACAACAAATACAAAACACATGATAAAATATGCAGTTATCGAGAATTTAAATGCGCCTCATTCTGCACCAGTCGGCAACCACTAGGAAATTTAGTAGAGTAGATCATATATATGTGGAGTAGTTATTTTGTCAAAAGAAAGATTGATATAAAGCAAGTGAGATAGGTAGCAATCATCAAGAAACTAAGATTTTGAAGACATAAAACAAGGCAACAAAGTAGAATGGGTACTTAGGTTAGTGGGGACTTAGGTTTGAGGTGACTAGTTGATTTTGGTTACTCCACCAAATTAAACTAACGGTTGGATTAATGGAATGATTACAATATATGGATTATATGTTAGGTAGAGAAATTGAAAGTTGGAAAAGAGTTTAACCATGTAGATTTCTTGCATATCCCCCACCCCACCCCCAATTCTTTTACTTATGATTGAAGTAGTTGAAGAATGGTGTGGGTTGTGACAGTTTTCTTAACTTGTAGTCCAACGTTGGAGTATTAAAATCAAGCAATAAAATATTGATTTATATTTTTGTTTTTTATTTGGATTCAAGTCTTGAATTTCATCTTCTTTTTTGAGATCAAAGCAATGTGATTGATCTAGTGGTTCTAGTTTTAGTTTACAATACAATAGCACTAGTACCCCTATATATAAGTGACGAGGTAGGTCAATTTGATACTACTATGAGATTAACTAGTAGTTAAATATTTCGAATCCCCAAGCATCAAATAAAATAATTATATACTCAATATGGCTCATAAACATAGATATATTAAAATTACTATAATACATTTCAATGCAAATATTATTGAAATATTATTAATGGATAATGAGACACATCTTATTAGATTAAAAAAAATTATTCAAAAATGGAAATGCACTACTTTTATAGAATATTTTAAAATAGAAAGAATGTCTATTTTTATGGGACGAAGAGAATATATATATATTTATATTCCAAACAAATAATATTAATTAATTATTAGTTGTAGTACCACGGGTATTTTGGAAGATATGCTCCCAAAGTCGAAGTCAAGATTGGATATAAATGGTGACAATTTCTATGAAGAAAATCGCAACAAATTATTGGTTGGTTTTTCAACAAACCAAACCTTTTTTCCCATGGCCGACTGATCGTATTTAAAAATGTAAAAACAAAAAGAAGAAAAATGAATTATATATAAGCAATGTATATCATAATTATGAAATGGACCATGCATCTTCATCGATCGTTTCAGATCATTGACATAAAATAGAACAAATTCAGTGGACCACTATGATTGCAATACTCTTCATGTAGTATTCACCTACTTGTAACTAATCGATTTGATTTATTTAATTTTGGACTTTGTTACACATGTATGGCTGAAAAAATTATCTGAAATTCTGAATCATGACTTATTGGCCTTGTTTGAAATTGGCAGTGTCACAATTGTAACAAACACAATAAGTTTAAGTATTAGAATATATAAAAATTATATTTTTGTGAACAGTAAAAATTGCTATTGTAGCGAAATTTTATTTATATTCCACGATATATATAAAAAAAGGATATAAGAAAAAAACATTAATTTTAACCACCTATACTAATCACATTTATTACCATTTTTAATTATATATTAAATTAAGATTTAGAATAAAAAATAAAAGTCAATAATTTCATTAAAAATAACAAAAATTTACATAATTAATTAAAAAAAAACACATAATTTCAAACAGCACATGACGAACCACAATAGGTTGCCTACACAACGTGCTTAATGCATCTACTACTGTGTGCTTGATAGCTAAGTATGTGATTGCCCGAAGACTGGACTAGATCGAGTCTGCACCATTATCTAATAAAATTAAACTAAACATATCACATAACATAATACAATCAAATCAAACATGTCAGATAACATAATATTTTTCGATTACCCTTTCGTATAATTGAAAGAGTTTGATTGAAATGTATACGCAATGGACAAATAATGTTGTCGTAGATTTGAAATGGTATGTTATATTTGAAGAAAGATTGAAATGAACTAATGAAGACTTTTATTAAATTGATTTCACAAGCAATTACAGCTGAGCAAATGTGTGTTAATATCCACAATTTCTGCACCGACCTAGACTACTTGTTGATGAATGATTAGAATTACAAACTACTTGAAGAATAAAGGAAAGGAAGGTTTCAATCTGATTTGTTCGAATCAAACTACCAACATAGGTAAACGTATTAATGTCAATTATTATATGACTGATCCTCATTAAGATTAATAATAATTTTCTATTCATCCATGCTAACTCAATCTTCAATATTTTAGTTAGAGGGCAATTATCTTACAAAGTAAGTTGCACTTCATTCGGCTAAGTCCTTATTGCTTACTCTTTTTAATTCTAAAAAATTGGGTTATGCTATGGTTATAATCATTATATGCCTATAAGAAAAACAAACTATTTTACAATAACTACTTTTATTTAATGAATCAAAGAAACAAATAATCCCCTAGTCACACCTATTTACTAATACAATGAAAAATAACATATTTATATTGTCTTGCAAATATTTTTTAATATAAATTTCAAAGAAACTTTATAGACAACACGATCACGTGCATATTGTATGGATAAGGAATATTAGATGTTACAAAAAAATTATTTGCGTGTTACAATAGGAGGTGAGCTAGCATGTCGAATATTTGCCAGTTATATGTATCTTGCGTCATTTTTTTGATATATTCATCGTGAAAAGGAAGGCAAGCATATTTACACATGCATGAAAAAAAGCAGAATTATGAGGGTGGAAGGTACATTTGATAAACCAACAAGTAGTTTGGAGTTTATATCTCAAATAACCAATTTTTATATGTAATTAATTAAGTTGTACTACTAAAATATAACTAGAAATTAAGCATATGTATTTCAAATATGTAAATCAACTCTAAAGTCAAGGTGGATTGTCTCTTTATAAATTGGATGCTATGTCATTTATGTAATTACATTTTTATCATTCTAGATTACTAATAAAATACACAGTTAAATTCTCAAAAATGTCGATGGCACAATATAGGGCTACATTTTACTGCTGTTTACTTTCACGAATTTTCTGTTGTTTACTATCGAGATGTATGTTATACATATACTTTTGTTTTTACTATTCACTGATTGTTGTCTATATGTTTTTAATATCGTTATTTTTTTTATCTTGGTTTTCGTTAAACCTGTGATAAAATCATGTTATAAAATACCAAACACATGTTACATAGCCAATTTAATTTTTAATTTGTGTTAAATATTAAAAATGAAGTGCCACGTAATTTCTTTGGGGGTAATTAGGTGGGTGCATAGGAGGAAGGAAGCCATGTGAGGTAGGAGACCACCAAGGCTGGCTATGTCTAACGTGTGTGGGTCTCTGCCCCTTTTCCCCAAACCACTGTCCCTTTCTCTCATTTCATATTTCTGTCTTTTTTCTTCACTCTTTTTCCTAAATTCCAAACGCATAATCACATCAACATATATTACCCATCTTTTCTTCTTTTTAATCTACTACGATTTGTTCAGAAAACAATTTCGAGTTTTATTCAAGTGATGATTACAAATATTATTCATGCTCAGAGTAGTAAAGGAACTAGTAATAAGTGTATAAGTATATTTTAATGGGCAAAATAATTATTCTAATAGTAATATTTTTACAAGAAAATGCTACACGCGTGACAAGGAAATAGTTTAACAACATAAAAAAATAAATCAATTTTATATTCTTTTTGTAGATGAGATCGGATAATGTCTTTAATATTATATTTTTATTTTTATTTTATTATATTTATTTGATGTTTTTTTATAGTAGTGTTTTTGAATAAAATATTTGTTTTTGTTTATATGTTAAATTTATACTTTTTTATATTTGTATATAGGTTTGTGTTAAAATGACAATCCCTCTTAAAGTGACACTGTGACACCACTTATACAGCAATATTATGAACGCTGCACAGCAATCTATAGATTGTTGTATAGTGTGTTGGATATTGCTGGCCAAGAAAAATTGCTGTATAGTGTACAACATATTGCTAGCCGTCTTTTTCAGAATTTTTTTTTTTTGCCACGTGACAGCTTATTATTCATCCACGTGTACAAATGATTGGCTAGAAATAGTGATAGAGTGTTATTTTAAGAGGTAGTGGACCCTAACACTCGCCTTTGTATATATGTTTAACAATATAATAAAATGAGTCAAAGTCTTATATTCCTTTGATGGATGAGATTGACAGATAATATTAGGATAATTGTTATCTGGATCTCTTTAATTTTGTTTTACTGTATCTATTCACTTTTTTTTATATATATATTCTATAGTACTTTTGAATAGAGCATTTGTTTTTGTCTATATGATAAATTTGTAGCTTTTTTCATTATATCTTTTACAAAATTGCTTTTATACAGCCACTCTAATACTCTCTAATTTTTAGCTCTCAACATTTTATGAAAAGAACATGAACTTGCAACTAGTATATATAACTACACCAATGACTTTAATTGTCGATGGTTTCAATACAAACGTAATGCTCGTTTCAAAAATTCAAGATTTTGATGGTTTAAGTAAACATATTTAATTATAAATGAAACTCTCATATCAAATTAATCTTATTATACTCACACGCATAATAAAATTTATATATAATGCACACAAAAAGTACACGTATTTGTATTCAAGCCTAATTTAACAAACAAAGGGGTCCACCGATCCATTTATAAAAGTCAATGTATACATTAAACAAATACAACAAAATTATATGTACGCGGTATTTTGGCAACTATAGTCTGCAAACAATAAATATTACTACTTCTTTTTAAGGTACACAAAAAAAGTTGGATGTATTCAATTTTAAGAACTCTGAATGACTTCGATTTTGACTATCACATAAAATTTTAAGAAATTAAACTATACGAATCTACACTAATAATAAAATTCACTTTAAAAGAATATTCATTAAAAAGGAGTAAGATTTTTTCTATGGTCGACATGAGCTTATAAATGAAATAGTGGTGATTGATCGCGAAATAATAAAAAATAAAAATGGATTTTTTCTTCGTGATAATGAGAGGATCATTAAATCACAATAAATCATACCAATAAATTCTACATATTATATTAAACTCAACTATACTATAGCCTATTCACTATAAAAACATAGTAAAAATATATAAATAAATATACTACTACTAATTATAGAGTTTAATAGACCGTTGTGAAATAATATAGTGGAAAGAAACATAAATACAGAAAAAGCAAATAAATAAAATAAATTAAATTAAAAAATTTATTTAATAATAAAGTGAAAGTGGTTGTCATTACAGTTACACTCACACTGCTTCTCCTTCCATTCCATTCCTCAACCTTTACTCTTTACTTCTCTCTCTCTCTCTCTCTCCATTAACAATCTAGTTGGCAGTCTCCCTAGCTTCTTCTCTCTCTAGCTGCAGCATCATTTTCTGCTCCAAGAATTTCTCTTCCTGTCTTTTCACCCTTCACTTCTGTGAAAAATTCCAGCTAACTGTTGGTCAAAAAAATCACACATTTGGCTTTTATTTCCATTTGGGAGGGTGTGTTTGAGCTAAAAATCCAATCTTGATTGCTTCCTTAGTAAAAAAAATGGAATCGAATTCATCTGGTGAAGATTGCTGTGTGAAAGTGGCGGTGCATATAAGGCCTCTCATAGGAGATGAGAGGATTCAGGGATGCAAAGATTGTGTCACTGTACAGCCTGGGAAGCCTCAGGTACTACAATGTGATGTGGGTTTTTGCTGCAAGGGGAAGAATGTGTTTTGGGTTTCTTGAGATTCCTTTTTGGATTCATTGTTTTTACTCTGATTGGATTGTTGGGTTGAGAGAAAGATCTGATCTTTGGGTCAGTTTGAGATGTAACATTGTGATTTTGGGGATTTTTTGGAGTCCATGCATGTTGAAGTTTGAGTTCTTGATCTGGAGTTTTAGCAGTACTGGATTTTTTAGTTTTAGATTTTATGGTTTCAAGAAGATAAAAAAAAGGCAGAAATTTGGACTTGATGGTATCAATTTCTGGAAAAATTTTATGCTTTCTACAATCTGGATTCTTCAATTTGGTAATCTTTACTGTGTGATTTTCTTTCCCAGTTCTGAATTGATTTATATGAAAATTTCTTTCCTAAATTGTCATTTTTTGCATTTGGTTTTTATGGGCATGATTTTTCTGTTTATTCTAATGCTTGGTCACAGAGATAAATTGTGTGTTGAATAGGCTGTTTTTATGTATTGTGTATTACTTTTTGTGTGTTATCTTATTGGTGTTGGTTATGGCTGTGATGCAGGTGCAAATTGGGACCCATTCGTTCACATTCGATCATGTTTATGGCAGCAGTGGCTCCCCCTCGACTGCCATGTATGAAGAATGCGTTGCGCCTCTGGTTGATGGCTTGTTTCAAGGATACAATGCTACTGTTCTTGCCTATGGACAGGTGCTGTTTTGTTTGAACAATGGTAGCAAAATCGATGTGTTAGTTATTATCTGAAATAAACGTGTTTTCGATATGTTGCAGACGGGGTCAGGGAAAACATACACCATGGGTACGAGTCTCAAAGATGGAGTCCATACCGGGCTAATTCCCAAAGCCATGAGTGCTTTGTTCAGCAAGATTGAAATGTTGAAGCATGAAATTGAATTTCAGTTGAATGTTTCCTTCATTGAGGTTCGTTCTGACACCTTAGTTTTGTAGGTTGTCACGTGTTAGATTACTTGCAGTGGTTATATGATGTTTTTTTTTTCTATTTGGATGATTGAAGATTCATAAAGAGGAAGTGAGAGACCTGCTCGATCCCAGTTCCACTCACAGACAAGAGATAGTTAATGGCAACGCTGCGAAAATGACCAGCCCCGGGAAACCTCCAATACAAATTCGTGAGACGTCGAATGGTGTAATTACACTTGCAGGATCTACAGAGCGTGGTGTGAAGACACTTAATGAAATGGCTGATTGCCTGGAGCAAGGATCGCTAAGCAGAGCGACTGGAAGTACGAACATGAACAATCAGTCGAGGTTGGTAATACAGTGCAATTAAGCTCCCTTGTTGTCTTTCCAAAGAATGCTTAACACTTGTCAATATGAAATACAAACCTGCCTTGAGACGAACTTTCCTAGGATCTCATCATTCGAGTATGTGCAAAACTTGCAAGTAGATGACAATAACTCTTAACTCGACCAGGAAAGAATTAAATAAAGAAACTTTGATCTTTGACTATAATAGGCTTAGATGACTTGATGCAGCAACAATTTGTTGGAAAGGGCACTTACAGAGTTACACTGGAGGAATTTTGAATTTTAAGCTAATTATTCTTATTATTTCACAGTATCAGGTTGAGAATCACCGATTTTGGTGTATGGTGAACATTTCAACGGAAACTGATGTTGTTTATGTGTGTATTCATCAATTGCAAATTAGATTGTACAAGTTCAAATATACCGATCTCACTGGAGAAATCTAGTTTTTATGATACAATCTGATGCAGAAAGAATCCTCCTTAATGTGTTTCAGTCATCGATAAATGTGATATTCCTCTTTTTCTTTCAGCCGTTCTCATGCCATCTTTACCATCACGGTGGAGCAGATGCGTAAACTTCACCCGGGCAATCCTAATGACGGCAACTATAATGACTGTATGACTGAAGAGTATCTTTGTGCGAAGCTGCATTTGGTGGATCTTGCCGGATCAGAGCGCGCGAAGAGAACAGGATCTGATGGTCTACGTTTTAAAGAAGGTAAGGAAAAAGTAAGCTTGCTGTTGATTCTCCAATCAGCTTCTCGTTCCAATGTTTTATAGCAGCCTTTTTGCACAGGTGTTCACATTAATAAGGGGCTTCTTGCTCTTGGGAATGTTATAAGCGCACTCGGTGATGATAAGAAGCGGAAAGAAGGCGTTCACGTACCATATCGTGACAGTAAACTCACTCGACTATTACAGGTTCGACATCGACTCATTGATGACAAGGACTTCAGCTTCATAATAATGTAGTCAAGTTTTATATGTTACCAAGCAATTGTTATGTTTTTGAAGTTTAAAGTCTTCGGGTGTTGACAGGATTCTCTTGGTGGCAACAGCAGAACAGTAATGATAGGTATTATCTTTAATTGGCTTCAACCGTATGTTTTAGAAGATTTCAATGAAAACTCAAAGATTACAAAGTTCCCTTCTCTTATACTCCTATTTGAACTCCCTTTCTCCAGCATGTATTAGTCCTGCTGACATAAATGCCGAAGAGACTCTGAACACTCTTAAATATGCCAATCGCGCTAGGAACATCCAGAACAAGCCTGTTGTAAGTTATCAGTGTGCTTGCTTGATTTTCTCTTCTTGTTCAGCATAGCATTTCCCTTTTTTAAGACAGCTACTTTTGTCTAAAAATCCTTTCGGTGAGATCAATTTCCTTACTGAATGACCAGGTTAATAGAGACCCCATATCAAATGAAATGCTAAAAATGCGTCAGCAGTTGGAATTCCTGCAAGCTGAACTATGCGCCCGTGGTGGAGGTGTTTCATTTGATGAAATACAGGTAAACTCTTGTTTCGTGTTGTCGAACCCTTTCGGGTAGGATGTAAGTTTCCTGAATGCATTACTTGTAGATTTTTCTCAAGATTGCTTTGCACTTTTCTTCACAATTCACTTTTATAGATCCTATTCCAAAATATTTGTTGCATTAATTTCTAAAAGAGTCCTCTTTTAAATGACCCTTAGAAATCTACCAAATGTACTTGTGAATTGTTAAAAAGAAATTATTATGCAGGTTCTCAAGGACAGAATTGCTTGGTTGGAGGCTACTAACGAGGAGCTCTGCCGAGAACTAAATGAGTTTCGAACAAGAGGCGGTTCGATAGACCAATACACAGACAACGTGAAAGTAAGTATCTTTATATGTATGTATAGGCAGCATAAGTCTCAAAGGGGGAGTTTACTTTTGAGGATCAGCCTAGATAGATGGCTTGGAACTTTGGGATATCCCAAGGCCCTCGATAACTCCTATCATTTGAGCTAATTTTGTTTGATTCATATCCCATCGAAAGGGTAGGATCGGAGAGTTCCTTATATTGAGGATGAGGATAAAAATACTCAACCATCATTCCTATTAATCATGAAAAGCGAACACCCCCAAAGAGTAAACATATGTGTTGTATTCCATTCTAACATCAAAGGAACTACCAATTTGTAGGTTGGAACCAATGGTTCCATGAAAAGTGAAGGCCTTAAGAGGGGATTGCAAAGTATCGAGTCAAGCGACTACCAGATGAGTGAAAGCAGTATGTTTCTATGCTCATACTTGATGTACCAATTTTTAGTAGTATGCATTATAAAACCTTTCTTGATTCACTCAAACTTCACACTTCATATCTGGGAGATTAAGTTATCGATGTGTTGTAGGTGATTCTGGAGACATAGATGAAGATACGGCAAAGGAGTTGGAACACACATATTTGCAGAATAGTATGGATAAAGAGTTGAGTGAGTTGAATCGACAGTTGGAGAAGAAAGAGGTACCGTTTGAGTTCTCAAATGCAAATCCTTACTGTTCTGAATCCATGTTACTTGTTTAGCTTACACGAGCACATCTTGCAGTCGGAGATGAAACTATTTGGTGGATACGACACCACCGCTCTTAAGCAACACTTTGGAAAGAAATTAATGGAACTTGAAGAGGAAAAAAGGACTGTGCAGGTGTTATACTCTGACATAACAATTGGATATATATACATAGATATATTTAATAGTAAAGTTCTTATCTTCATCTATTTATTTCTACAGCTCGAGAGGGATCGGCTGTTGGCAGAAGTTGAAAACCTTTCTGCTAATACTGAAGGGCATACTCAAAAAATGCAAGATGTCCATTCGCAGAAACTGAAATTTCTTGAATCTCAGGTTTTTCTATTTTCGTTTAAAAACATATTCCAAATCAATTTTTCTTTCTATTAATCTACCACGATTTTATGCTTAAAATTATATTTTTCATTTCTCCAACAACAGATACAAGATCTTAAGAAGAAACAAGAGAATCAAGTGCAGCTGTTAAAACAGAAACAGAAGAGTGACGAAGCAGCGAAAAAGTTGCAAGATGAAATACAATGCATGAAGGCACAGAAGGTCAGATTTTACTCTCTTTGTCGACGTATTTACAACTTCACCTCTGCATGTAAGATTCTGATGTTTCTTTGTTCTTGTAGGTTCAACTGCAAAACAAGATAAAGCAAGAAAGTGAACAGTTTCGACAATGGAAGGCATCTCGGGAGAAGGAACTGCTACAGGTATTTTTTTTGATAATGAATCCCATATGAAAATCTTGCAAAACAGAACCAAACAAGAAGAAGTGTTACTTTTTAAATATGGGGCTTATATATGTCTTTTTCATACACACAAATTCATCGATAAGTTTTTTGGAAGATGTTATCAGGTTATGTCTCTTTTCCTGAGTTTTTATCTCGACTGTTTGTATGCAGTTGAGAAAGGAGGGAAGAAGAAACGAGTATGAAAGACATAAACTACAAGCACTGAACCAGCGCCAGAAAATGGTGAGATTCTTACCTATGCAAAGTTTCGAGTTTTTGAAAGAAAATGAGAAAATCGCAAGGAAATTATTACTGATGTATGTTGGTTGCACTATCTGCTTAGCATGATTTTTGCATTAAACATAGATGATCTCGTAAAGATCATTAATTAATATTCTGATCACCTTATGTTTGAGAATCTAAATTGTGTCACAAAATGTTAAATTTAATTTCAGGTTCTTCAGAGGAAGACTGAGGAAGCTGCAATGGCTACCAAAAGGTTGAAAGAATTGCTAGAAGCACGCAAATCTTCAGCTCGTGAAAACTCTGGTATGCGTTATTTGTTTGTTTACATAGTATCCTACTGTCATTTTCATTTCCGCATATTTTATTTGATACCAATTTTACATCTTTCCAGTGACAACCAACGGGAATGGAATTAATGGGCAGGTAATGCCTTGCTCAACCTCGTAGATCAGATGTCAATCTTTTCCCACATTTTGATCAAACCAAATAAAGTTCCTTTTAATTTTACAGAGCAATGAAAAGTCCTTGCAGCGATGGCTTGCGCATGAGCTTGAAGTTATGGTCAATGTTCATGAAGTTCGTTATGAGTACGAGAAGCAAAGTGAAGTGTATGTAGCATTTAAAATTTAATTTATTAGTCGAGCTCTCATAATGAGTGCATATCTATGTGGTCCCCTGTAAAAATGCTAACTCTATATATGTTCTTGTGGGTCATGTCCAGACGAGCTGCATTGGCAGAAGAGTTGGCTGTTTTGAGACAAGTTGATGAATTTGCTTCGAAGGGAGTAAGCCCTCCTCGAGGGAAAAATGGCCTTTCTAGGTAAGCTTATTTCTCTATCATTTTGCATCTATGTCTTGATTCATGATATACTGATCATCTATCAAACCCATATTACTTGATCTGTTGTTCGTTTGATTTTTAGGGCATCTTCAATGTCACCAAATGCAAGAATGTCAAGAATTGCTTCTCTTGAGAGCATGCTGAGTATCACATCAAATTCACTTGTTGCAATGGCTTCACAGCTTTCAGAAGCAGAAGAACGAGAGCGTGGTGTCATTAGTCGTGGACGCTGGAACCAGCTACGTTCTATGGGAGAGGCGAAAGGCCTGCTTCAGCTTATGTTCAATCATCTTGGTGATGCAAGGTAGGCAAAATGGAAGCACTCAATTTCTCTTTCACACATTGTATACAAGTTACGAGTAGATAAGGTATGCTAGTGATATAAAACATACTTGGACACAGAGTTGAAAAGTGATTATTAAACAGAATTCGGTGGTTGTGTCTTTTGTGCAAAACATCATCTGCATTAGTATTAGTATTTCATGGACTTCATGCTATCAACAGGTGTGAACTGTGGGAAAAAGAAATCGAAATCAAAGAGATGAAAGAGCAAATGAAGGAACTCGTGGGATTACTGCGACAAAGTGAAGGCAGAAGAAAGGAAATGGAGAAAGAGCTAAAATCGAGAGAGCAAGCTGTTGCTACTGCATTGTCGACACCACCATCTGTAAGATTTTTATTTAGATTTTTTGAAAAAAAAAATTCTTCTTTCTTTGTATATTCAAGTGTCCTGACGTCTCTACTACTACAGGACTCTCTCAAACACGATTACATGAACGGTCCACTGTCTCCAATTCCAGTACCAGCACAGAAGCAACTAAAATATACAGCCGGGGTCGCTAATGGCTCGTGTAAAGAGTCAGCAGCATTCGCGGCGGACCAGGCACGGAAGGTTCGTTTTATATTCCCTAGACTTACTGTTGCTGCATAGGGCTTTCCCGTTGGCTTATGCCGAGTTTCGTTACGTCCAGATGGTGCCTATCGGCCAGTTATCGATGAAAAAATTAGCCCTCGTTGGACATGGTGGGAAACTCTGGAGATGGAAGAGGAGCCATCATCAGTGGCTACTACAATTCAAGTGGAAGTGGCAAAAACCATGGAAGCTCTCTGAATTGATCAGACACAGCGATGAAACAATCATGAGAGCCAGGCCCCGTCCACAACCTATTTCTGATGTTATGTACAGAAATGGTCACTAGCTTATACATCTCTACATTGTAGATACTCACTCCAGCTCCCAAGAGACGACCCAGGGAAATACACTGAATAAGTGCGGGTGAGTCCGTTAAAATGATTATTTCTTCCGTTTTGATAGACTGAGATCATGATATACCATACACTGATCAAAACTGTAGAATTAGAACATTAATCAAACACACTTATATCTGAAAGTTTGTTATCCATCGCCTCTCTTATATATAGAGATGTATACACAAAAGAGGGCTACAAGTAAACACCTACTCCATCTTTAATTTACTTTTGTAAATCAGGAAAGTAGAATAGTCATCAAAGATTACATTGTCCTTGTCCTTGTGCTGTTTTCTGACTTAATTTTCACTGCATAAACGCAGGTCGAGGTATAAGTGGCAGTTGGAGAACGTTGTCTGTAGTTAGTGAATATTGGTAGAGATATATATGGAGTGGAATGGTTGTTTAGGAGTGGAGTTTTGTAGCTATGAATCTCATCAGTCGCGTCTTGGGGGACCGTTGGCCTCTGTGATACTCAGAGGAGACTGCTATTTCGTCGAGGATGGGTTTATATTAAGGTCTCTTGGAAGTATTCATTTTTTCTTGTATATACTTGTCAAGAGTTGATCTTTTTGTGTAGGGGGTTTTAGTGCTTGTGATTCCTTTTTTGTTTTCCCTTAATTTGAAGTTGTTTCTGTTTTTCACTTTTTTTCTCATCTATCTCCTCTTTTGTATATTGTGTATAAGCACAATATTTTGGTTTTGTCTAGAAAATAGTCAGTTATACTGGATCAACAATATATATCTATTGATTTGTGCTTATTTGTTGTAGAATTTCATGAATTATTACCATTTATTAGTATTATGTGCAGTACCAACTTCTGCATTTTTTTCCCTAAATTAGGGTGGGGTGTCTGAGGTAGTAGCTGCTGAAGCAGTGTTCAGCGCTGCTATATCCGGCACGCGAGACAAAAATATTGTCATGTATATTGTCGACGATGGACGATGAACAGAACCAAACAATATCTACAAGAATCCGTAGTCCAACTACTTGCACACAAACTAAAAAGTTGAGCAACATACAACATAGTAATAGCACTCTGTATTATTTCATCCAGTAAGTCAATTTGATGATACAAAGTTGAAAGATACAAGGTATATTTCACATAAAATGGTTCACCAGAATCACCGGTACCCCGTTCAAGCACCCAACGAAAGAAAAGTGGTGCTCCGTTTTCAAGAAATTTCATTTCAAGGCACACTAATGGTAGGGCTAACATATATCAAGATCAGTACGTGCATCTCCAGAAATGAACACGACTAACCTTAACACGAGAAAGGTGACTCAGGCTTTATAACACCAGAAAGCATAGTGCTCCTCTTTACGTTGGTTGCTAACGAGACCCCCACACTGCAAGCAGACGAAGCTGCTCCCATCAGAGAATGCGTCAAGCATGACCTGCCTCCTCCCTGTCTCAGCAAGGATTGATCTCTCTTGAGGATCGGGTTCGATTGGCTCCTCCTCACTTATCGTTTGGTGGGATATTTCAGGCTGCAGAGGGATGGCCTCCGCAATTGCACATTCAGCAAACAGTGAAGCCAACTCATCAGCAGCAGAAGTGGCTTGAATTTTATTCCTGTATAGTTCTTGAGCACGACTCAGACCTTGAGATACAGCTATGTCTCCGCCTTGTATTTTCATAGCCATTATCACCTTCATAGAACATAAGTTAGACCCAGGATAGCCATAACGTTCTTCCAAATTATAAATGGTAACACGAAAATTCATTTTAATGAGCAAGAATGAAAATACATAAGGATAAAAGAAAAATTATTAACATATTAATTAGTACAAATACCATAAAAGAATTGTGGTAATGCAAATGACCTACTTTGTTCAGTCGATAAGTTATCAACCACCTAGCCACCTATTCATTTAAAAAGATCACATAATAGATAATGCAAATATTTTGAATTTAATAATCATATTGTAATATGAATGAAAAGCGATCAATATTATGAAGTCTTTGTCAAGCACAAAATGGGAGATTTAAAGGCTCACAAATCATTGGTGACAGCACAGCCTAGTACACAAAATCAGGAGTCAGGACATAAAAATGTTTTTCTACCAAAGAAGCCTGCACAAGTCATTTGTGACAGCCTTTTCTGGACAGCTTGCTGAATTAGATAACTTGTTTCGTGGATATATCTGGGGAACGCCAAGTCATAAAATGCTGGGGAAGTTAACAAAGTAAATAAAGAAACATAAATCAGTGCCTTGTAAAATCATTCACAAGAAGATCTGCAATCCATTTGATTTCCATCAGCATCCATTCTTATCTTCCTTTTTAAGAATCTTGGTTTTAAATAATATTGATTTAGTAATTTATTTCTGTAAAAAGTACTCAATTCTTTGAGTCATAAAACAACTTCCTTAGTTCAAAATACATGTAACTTTCATACACAACATGGCACTCTTAATCACCTGATTCATGTATCAGTGAACCCTATTAACCCATAGGGGTCACAATCTAGAGGATACTTATGAAATCATGTAACAGATTACTTTCCCAGCCGAACATTTTTTCTCTTGTAATATCGAACAGTTGGGGCAGTAAGGGGAGGCTCTGAATATCATGTAAGACATCCAGCACATAACACTGATGAATGCTTTCCAAAATATCAAGCCACTAATTTTGAATCACAAAACATCAGAAGATATGTCAAATTTACAGTGTGAAAGCATGTTCATCCTATTATTAACTCCAAACCAAGCCTAGAACTTATCCAAATGAACAATTGTGATAATTAAAATCTGTAACGAGATTTTCTAGATGCATGATGCATCATTCAGCTAACATACATGAGCATCCCTCATTTCGTCCATATCTATATGATTATGTTGGTCATGCCAACCTCACCAGCTTGCCATCACTAACAAACCATCACTCAAAGACACGTTCCAGCTAAGTGCATGGCGAATATGAATTTCACTCAAATAAGACTTAAGGCTTCATATACATGAGTTAGTTACACTCTAACAGCCACAATCACAAAGGTGTATCACATCTCTTCAAATTAAACTAAAGCAGAGCTACGCTTTTCTTTCTAGAATGCCCATCAATGCTATGATTCACCAATGCCATTAAAATTAAACCTCACAAAAAGAAACTCATTTGAATGGAGAAGTGAAGAAAGAAGGAAATGTAAAAGAAAACTCGGATTTTCAGTGACAACATGCTAGCAAAATGATTCAGAAACAACTGCCTACTGAGCATCAAATGTCTCCAATCCATTTTCACCAACAATAATCTATCTCATTTATATCCTCGAAGATAACTTCTCTATATTCAATAACCTATTTTCACAAACGCAAACAAATAAAGCTATATCACTAATCAATCCAATAGATACCACAAAGCATCACTCAGTTCACAAACATTGGAAAAAACACAAAAATCACAGCGAAAAACAAACAAATCATTCAAAATACACAAGTGCTTGAGAAGGTAAATTCCAACAATTGAACTGATCACAGCTGCAATCAAATTTGCATTCAAAATTAACAAAAAGTAATCAAAACATTAAGAAAATGAAAGCATACAAGGGCGAAAATTACCGCTTCCAGTGCCTGGGAAGGCTTGCCTTGATTAATGAGCTTGCGAGCCATCACCAGCAAATTCCTGATACCGTTAGGGTCAGAAGCGGGGCCGACCTCACGCGGCGGAGCAGACGGCGGAGCCGAGGCCTCCGCCTCCATCATGTCGGCGTCGCCACCGCTCATGGCATTACACTTCGGTTTCTCGATTCCTCCTTTTTACTGTTTCGCAATGATTTTCCTCTTTTTTGGGGGTAAATTAAATATTTTCGCAATGAAATGAAAGCAGATGTTTCCAGCAAATTCTGGTGAATTCAGTTTGATTCTGATGATTTTAATTCTTTTCGGGGAATTTGGGCCTACTTTATGCATCTCCAAATTGGGCCGGCCCACTTCATAAGAATACAATTGGGCCCTTAGACTATCCCCATTAGTGCAACCCACCCACCCGACCCAACCCAACCCAACCTAACCCAACCTCAATCAACTGTTAAATAAAATATTCATTTCTCTTTCATCCACGTATACAACCCCAACTTGTTAAAACTTTTACCTCCATCAATAACCCCAACTCAACCCCAATACA
The DNA here is from genome assembly GCF_023119035.1 of Salvia hispanica. NCBI lineage: Eukaryota > Viridiplantae > Streptophyta > Magnoliopsida > Lamiales > Lamiaceae > Salvia > Salvia hispanica. The sequence continues at coordinate 50,363,870 of NC_062965.1, read as the reverse complement.
TATTTTCTTTTTCATATACTTTCAATCAATATAAATTTTATATTTATTCAAATATATTAAAAAACTCATATAAAAATTAAATAAATTATTTTATAATTCAAATTTATAATAAAAACTATTACACATCCATATATAAGTGAAGTACAACATAATAAAAATACACAAATAAAAGAAATACGGTACAATAATAGAAAATAAACAAACCAAACTACAAACTAAAGTGAAAAATAAGAAAGATAATCAAATCATCTCGAAGGGCAATATGAGCTTCTCTATTGCGAAGTTGATCTCGATTTGTTATATAAGAAAACAAACTCCCGATCCGTTGAGTAGAGTAGCAAAAAGTTTCAGCATTTCCTTCTTGTGCTCTTGTAGGTGTATCTTCAAAAAACTCAGTAGGATCATAATAATTTTGATATGTATCACATTCATCTTCTACTATCATATTATGTATGATTATACAAGCAATCATAATTTTTCCCATCAACATCTTGTCCCAGACAAGACATGGCCTTCGCAAAAATGCGAAACGCGCTTGTAGGACTCCAAATGCTCGCTCAACATCTTTTCTGATAAACTCTTGAAATTGAACAAACAACTTATGCTTTTGAATTTGTGGAGAAGTAATTGACTTCACAAATACAACCCATGCAGGGTATATGCCATCGTAAGATAATATGCCATGTTATACTAATGACCATTTACTACATAATTAACATATGATGCTCGACCTTCTAAGACATCATCAAAAACAGGAGACCTATGGAGTAAATTAATATCATTGCACGAACCTGGAGTTCCAAAGAATGCATGCCATATCCGTAAGTCGTATGATGCAACAACTTCCAAAATGATCGTTGGTTTGCCACTTCTCCCTGTATATTGTCCAGCCCATGCGTTGGGATAATTCTTCCATTCCCAATGCATGCAGTCTATACTCCCAATCATGCCTGGAAAACCACGTTGATATGCTTCTGCTACATATAGAAGTCTAGCGAGATCTTGTTCAGTAGGTCTTCTAAGATATGTGGCACCAAAACATGAAATAAAACCTTCAACGAAATGTATTAGAGAATCTCTCGTCACCGTTGAACTCATCCGCAAATATTCATCAACGACATCGGATGATGTCCCATACGCCAACACCAGCATAGCTCCGATACATTTCTGTATCGATGACAAACTTTGTCTCCCTGTAGCATCGCGTCTCTCTTGAAAATACTCATCATTAGCAGTAACAACTTCTACAATCCGAAGGAATACAGATTTGTGCATGCGAAATCGGCGTCGGAAGACCTCTGGCCCATATGTCGGGTTGGGACTAAAGTAGTCATTAATCAAACGCTCAACACCAATCTCGCATTGCCTTTCACAATACCTTTTTCTAACTGTAGAAGCTTGAGCCCCTACAATTAGATTGTGATTGGTGGATAACATGTTCTCAACAATTGTATAGATTTGATGATTTTGTTGAGAAACTCGTTCTTCCCATTGATTGAGTGCTATGATATTTGAATCATCAGAACTTGAATCCGATGAAAGTGATGAGTTTTCACTAGAAGAAATTTTTTGGAGGTGGAATGAGTACATGGTGTTATCTTCAAAAAATTTCCACAGATTATTGTGACACTAAACCCCAAGAGATGTGAGACACAATTGCAGTAAAGCATGTGACATATCTAATTTTTGCACGATAAAGCATGCGATGACAAAACATTTGAGTGGCACTGCGATGCATGTGACATTTTAAAACTTTTGTAAGATAAAGAAGTAATGTTTGTAAAGCATGTGACACACAATTGCAGTAAAGCATGTGACATATCTAATTTTTTGCAGGATAATGCATGCGATGACAAAACATTTGATTGACACTGTGATGCATGTGACATTTCAAAACTTTTGTAATGCAAGTAGCACTGTGGTTCATATCTGCAAATGCATGTAATAAAGAACTGATGTTTGTGACATCTCAATTACTTTTGCAGGAATATGCACATGACACTAAAACTCGGGTCTGCAAATGCATGTGATAAAGTAATGATGTTTGTGACATCTCAAATACTTTTGCAAGAAAATGCATGCGTCACAAAAATCATATCTAAAAAAATGCATGTGATAAAGAAATAATCTTTGTGACATCTCAATCGCTTATGGATCGGGCCTAATCCCCTAATCACATCGCCGGTGCAACTAGAGGTGTCCATGGTTCTAGTTTTGAAAATTGCTGAACCGGAACCAAACCGCGAGGGTGTTTCGCGGTTACGGTTCCAACACTGTCGGTTTCGGTTCCGAATCGATGGTTTTTTTTGCGGTTTTTTCAGTTTTTCACGATTTCAAACCGCTGGTTTTTTCAGTTCCGGCTTGGATTCACGGTATTTGGCAATTCCGGTTTGGAACCTTTCGGAACCGGCGGTTCCCGCAGGATTTCGGTTCGAAAAATTTTGAACCTGAACCGAACCACGATTCAAAAATCAACAGTTTATGTTCGGTATCGTAACCGGCGGTTGCAAGTCGGTTTTAACCGCCGGATCGATAAAGCTTGGGCAGGTCTAGGTGCAACGCCTCCCCTTTTTCGCCGGCGCGGCGCCGCCTCCCGGCCACACGACGACTCCATGTAAATAGGTTTCATCAATTTTTTGAAGAATAATGCAATAGAATTTTCACAGCTATTCTTCATTCATATTTTGACTTCGACTGGCTTGATTCAGCAGTAAAGGAGCAAGGAAAGAGAAGAGAATGAACCAAGAGCAGCAATCGGCACTTCTCCGCTCTGCATCTCGCTTTCCCATACCCACAGGTGCCACACACGTTGTTCCTCTGCTTTGATTTCGGCATTGCGTTTTAATCAAAGCAATTTCCCTTGCAGGAGCTAAATTTTCGTATGGCACATCGGGATTTAGGGCGGATGCGTCGTTGCTGGAATCGACAGTGTTTCGCGTGGGGATATTGGCGGCTCTGCGGTCTATCCAGACGAGGTCGGTGATCGGGCTGATGATCACCGCTTCGCACAATCAGGTCTCTGATAACGGTGTCAAATTGGCTGATCCATCTGGTGGAATGCTCACTCAGAGCTGGGAACCCTTCGCCGACGCCCTTGCTAATGCCTTACATCCACATTCCCTTCTCCAGGTTCGATTGCTCACTCTCCTGATTCAATTAGAATAGTTCATGTCATATTTGAATCATAATTGTGATTGATTAGCTCTAACTGGGAAGAAATTAAGATGCATAAAGGTTTTTTTGCTAAAAATTTGTGATCTTGTGATTTTGATTTGGGAGAAGCTAGTTCTGAAATGAGATTCGGGCGGTTGTGAGATGCTGGCTTGGTGATGGATGTGTTTGCATTTGATAGTCATGTCTTATTTTGCTTATTGTGAAACAGTTGCTGGTTGATTTCATTAAGAAGGAAAACATTGTACTTGAAGGAGCCCCTGTATCGGAAGTTTTATTGGGAAGAGATACTCGGCCCAGTGGGGAGACTCTTCTCGAGGCCGCTAAACAAGTACTGCTCTGTTTTAATGTTACCATTTTTCTGCACTATATTCATGCAGTACTCTATAATTCTTAATCACCTGTGGTCAGTGGTCTATTTGTGAGAAGCATCTAACATAATGCTGCATTTGGATATCTATCTATTGTTTTTGTTTACATTGTATTTTACTGAAATTGGATAACTATCATGCATTCTCTTATCTGAAGAAGTTTCTAAACAAAACTTGCCCTTTTGTTTCGATTTCATATCAGACTTTAGCTAGTTAGTCTTTTCGTTTCGACCTATGGTTTTGTAGTTTAAAAGTACTTATGGGGGCAAGCTGATTAACTTTTATTAGGGCATAACTTCATTTATGGGCACTACTGCCTCAAATATGGGAATCGTGACAACTCCTCAACTGCACTGGATGGTTCGTGCAAAAAATAAGGGCATTGAAGCAACTGAACTCAATTATTATGACCAAATGTTGACATCCTTTAGGTTAGTTTTAGTATAAAGTATTAATGTGACAATTGGACTGAATTTGAGATTTCTCGTCAGAGGTGGCATTTATGTCTGTGTGTCACATCTCAGGTGCTTGTTGGATTATATCCCCCAACGAGATAGCACCCAAAATGTGAGTGATAAACTGGTTGTGGATGGCGCTGATGGGGTGGGTGGAGAAAAGCTTGAAAATTTGAAGACAAGGTTGGGTTATTTGACAGTTGATGTTCGCAATTGTGGTGGTGGTGTACTTAATGAAGGTGTAGGTGCTGACTATGTGCAGAAAGAGAAGATGGCTCCTCGCAATTTTGGCCCTGCTGATGCTGGCATGAGGTGAGCTATCTTCCTTACTGATCCATTAGTAAGTAAACCATGCGTTTTCAATAATTGTTAATGGGGACTGAAGCGTGGGACCCTGAACTTGTATGGTTTTAGTGTTTCAGGTGTGCCAGTTTGGACGGAGATGCTGATCGCCTCGTGTATTTCTATGTAATATCAAATAGTAATAAGATTGACCTTGTTGATGGGGACAAAATATTGTCTCTATTTGCTTTGTTTCTCAAGGAGCAATTATGCATTCTCAATGGACCCAATGATGGAAAGGCTTGCAATTCCTATAAAGCTTCTCTTGGTGTGGTACAAACGGCTTATGCCAATGGTGCATCCACTGATTACCTTAAGCAGATGGGACTGGAAGTTGTTATGACTCCAACAGGAGTCAAGTACCTGCACGAAAAAGCTGCCGAGTATGATATTGGCATTTACTTCGAGGCCAATGGGCATGGTACTGTCTTGTTTTCAGATGCTTTTTTGTCGTGGTTGGAGATAAAAAACCAGGAACTTACGTCAACATCACAAGGTGAAGTGAGTTCTTTTGTTACCTTTTATTCTGTGCTCACTTGCTTCTGATGAAGCAAATCTTCTGTTTTATTTCCAGATTCGGATCAACACAAGGCTGCTTTGAGATTATTGGCTGTAAGCAGATTGATTAATCAAGCCGTTGGAGATGCATTAAGCGGGCTGTTCTTAGTGGAGGCTATCTTGAAACATATGAGATGGTCTATCCATAAATGGAATGAACTTTATCAAGATTTACCTAGTAGACAACTTAAGGTTAGTTTCCCCTTACATATATTCTTGAATGTAATTTACCTTGTTTAAGTGTGAAATAGAAGAAAGTTGAAGGCTCCTACTCGAAAACGCAATATTTTTCATAGGACAATGTTTTCAAAATGAAAAAGCCTAAATTTGTTCGTTCGTGTAATATCATGTGGCTTACAATCTTCGTTCATTTATTCAGGTAAAGGTTGTTGACAGAACTGCAGTTATCACTGAAAAGGCAGAGACTAAAGTTGTGAGCCCTGCTGGTATACAAGAAGCTATTGATGCCGAAACTGGTAAGTGTATCGTGTTTATCTCGCAACACAATCTGAATCTCACCGTAATACTTGCTTAGCTGAAGCAATTTTTCCTTCCAAGTGTCTCCTGCAAAATGTTACATAGTTGGATAAAATCTGTAGATGTATAATGCTGCAAAATGTAGAGTAAGCTTTTTCTTAAACTTGTGTGGATCAATTTTCCTGAGCAAGTTCCTATTGCAACGACCCACCCTGCAGCTTTATCTCTTTCCATTTGGCAACAAAATACCCCCTTTTGATGTCGCCATTGTTTACTCCACCCTATTGCTTGCATCATCAGGAGAATTTTCTTCTAATTGCAAGGCCATTTAATTTAACACTTGTTGATTGTCAAGTTTTTTTGTTTGTATAAATGTTTATAATAAAATGGATAGATAGATTGGATTTCAATCTTCTTATAATGTTGAAATAAACATTCATTTAGTACTGAGGGTGTTCATGATTAATTTCTAGATCAAGACTCTTCCGACTCATTCTTATTTTCAGATAAATACCCAAAGGGAAGATGTTTCATACGGCCTTCGGGAACTGAAGATGTGGTAAGAGTGTATGCTGAAGCATCGAGCCAAGAAGGAGCAGACCACCTAGCTAATTCTGTGGTGAGGCTTGTGGAACAATATCTTGGATTCGGCCGTAGCTAATAAACCCACACTCCTGTTGAGCACACGCAGTTTCTACAATCACGAGACAACGGGATGAGATGTATGCACTGAGCTTGTAAATCCCATTCTCTGTCTTTAAACAGTCTTCAACTTGGTTGTTCCAACTTCCAAGAAAGACAAAAACCGATTTGAATAGAGGATCTCAAACTGCAAGAACGACATCAGACTGGATCGTGGTTTAAATTTTGGACCATGTCAAATTGTGGAAATCTACCTTTTTCTATAATTAATTTTGTCGAAATTGTTTAAAATCATCGTTAACCTTAACATGAAGACCAATTATTAGAGGTTGGAGAATTAGCCAGGGCTGAAACTAGAGGGAGAAATGAATAAAAATGGCTTCAAAAGATTAGTTTGAGAGTGGAAGAATAAAATATTAAAATGAAGAATAGAAAATATTTAAAAGGTCAAGAAAATGTCTTATATGATTATATGAATACTACTATGAGTATTATTATAGGAGTCCTCAAACTAATTAGGAGTGGATTACACTTGTATACTAATCCAACTTTCCTCACTCATCTGATGCGGGATGAGTTTGTTTGTAATCCAACAAAAATAGACCCTCTATCAATATTTTCTTTTTCTGTTCGCCTCTTGTCTTCGTCACATAAGTTTATGGTTATCAATATTTTTTTCTGCTCGCCTTCTCTTCGTCACATAAGTTTATATGGTTAACTACTTGAACAAAAAACAAATATGTGAGTGCTGACAAAAATTCAGTATCAAAATTATTCTGGAAACTTATAAGTAATGTATTCAGATATTTAAGAATAACAGGATAATTGTAACTATCAATTTATACTATGACGTGTATCATCACAAAACCCTCGCACATAACTCTGGATTTGCATAGATATTTATATGTTAATTGTATCATTACAAAACCCTCGTATTATAATATTTATCTGTATTTTCAATACTAGTACTACATTTGATCTCAAGTCCCTGTTGTTCTTCCAAACACGACTCAACAAATCATATCAATTATCAACCAATCAAATTACAAAAATCCATCAAGTGGGGACCGTTTTGAACTTGCAAGTTTAAGTCGAAGAAGCAAACCAGACAGATTTTTAGGTTTTTATGAGATAATTTAAATTTCGAACTTTGGATCTTAGTGTAGATCAATTTAAATTTCTTAAAGTGCTTTAGTTGTGTTTTAGTATTATGATTTGCAGTAACTTTGTTTTTTTCAAATTGATTGCACAATTTTAGGTTAATTAAGATGCATATTCTTTTTCAATTTTGAATACTCATTTTGGAAAAATGTCTAAATCTCCAACTCTAAATTTGCTATTCTACTATCATTATTAATACTAGTATTAATTTAGTGATATTATTATTATTATTATTATTATTATTATTAGCCCGCGTACTTTATTAGGGGGGTGGTGGTTAGTTTATTCATGTGCTTTAGTCGACGTTAGTAGTATATTCATTTTGTTTTATATATTTCATTTAATTTTAATACTTAAAATATTATATTAAAACTATTAAATATGCATATTTCATTTTGGTTAGAGTTGTTTTTTATCCGTTTAGCTTACTTCGACGCAAAATGAGGTTCCAGATGAAGAAAATAAGGCGGTATTACTATATTAGAATAATTCAATATATTTGTATTTATTCAATTAAGTCAGCTAATCACCAAAAAATAAGATTAGAACGATGAAACTTTAGAGCATGTCAAATCTTACACGTATTTGGTAGTACTCTTAACTCCTTAAATAAACAAGTTAAACATATAATATCTCATTATTGGTAAAATACCCGATTTAGGGCAACCAAATCGTACAAGTTGTGTCAGGTCAATCTGATTAATTACAACACAGCCCGAAATTGATATGTTAAAAAAATTTCCAATCCGATATAAACTCAACTTGCTACCTTCAAACTCAAACATATTTTGTGCATGACACAGACACAATAGTGATACGATACAATTTGAGTTAACACGACAAGATAACAATACACTTACGATACAAACATGATTATATTGCATGATTAAAACCTAAATAAGAGCATTAGTATTTTGTAAACATGATTTACAGGAATCCAAATACTAAAATTAAAATATTAGTGCAATTTTTAAAATGAACTAAACTAATTAAAACTATACTATTATTTTTTAATGGATTATTTAGATTCAACCCGAAATTATCGAATTTCAAATACGTGAATCCAATTAGGATATGAACCCAATAAATTTCGATTTATAAATCTTCTACGCATTTATATTAGATTTTTATGTCGGATTGGATAGTTGGCCGTAATAAATTTAATCATTTGATAGAAAGAGAGAAGAATGGATATGCAATGGACAAGTCATTTGCAATTCACCATGTGTATTATTCTCAACGTGGCCTTCTATTCATCAATCATTGATAACAAATACAATAAATGTGGTACCGTTGATATAATGATACTATGGTTGATATTCGATGTCAAGACTCAAGATCTCGAATTAAAATCTATTACTATAACACTTTAAATTTATATTTATTTAATAATCGAAAGTAATAATAATATAACTAAGTGTAATACTTGTGTTTCATATAACACCTTACTAGATAACTATACTTTCTAATTTATTTTCTACTTATAAAGATCAAATATAATCATAATAATTTTAAAAAATTTCAAAAAATAGCCATTGTTTTTGTAAATGAAAATCATGGAAAAAATCCAACCCCCGTCCAGTCTCTTAAAGAATCCCACTTTTTATATATAATTATTATATTTAAATAAAAATTTTAATGTAAAATTATCCTAGTAGTATTATGAAAATAAGGACTTTGAAACAATGCTTATTTTAATGCGAGGTTGATAACGTAAGAGAGACAAAGAGGAGGAAAAGTAGTTAAAATGTGTTTATGAATTGTGATATTAACCGTATATGTGCGGTGATAGTTTTTTTCCAAAGTAGAAAGTAATATAATTTTTAATGGTAGACAAAAATGACAAAATTGAATCTTTTTTTGGGAACAAATAAAATATAAGAGAACTCCTAGGTTATATGATTAAAAATAATAAATAAATTGTACATTGGAGAAAATATGTTATTGCATAATGTTATAGTACTAGTAAATAAACATGAGTATTAAATTTTAAGGATATTGATCTCTAAAATCATGAACTTTTTGTCAAATTTTAGTATTTTCTATAAATTTTAAAATTAGTATAAAATATCACAAATTTTACATTTTGTTTGTTATTTCTCATGACAGGTCAATCATCATATACAACCAACTTCTGTGCATTTTTTATCCTATTTGGTACTACTAAATTAATGTGATTTTTTATAGAGCTTTTTATCCAACTTGTCACGAACTTAATAGATAATCTAATTTATCATAAATATTTCACGATTGTCCACGTATGATAAATTTTTGCCAAAAATATCTTATTTGGACTGTCATGAAAAAAAACAAATAAAACACTTATAAAATTGTGATTTTTTAGACCAATATTAAAGTTTGTAGGAAATACCAAAATTTGACCGAAATTTATGACCAATATCTGTAAGTTTTACATGTGAGACAGACTGTTATGCCCAAATAAAAATTTGCGTAAAAAATCAAGCCAAACACAGCTTTACCATTTGTCGTCTACCAACAAGTCCAATTTACTTCATCTACCGTAAAAACACTAAACGCAGCTCAAAATTCATTTCCACACACCAAAACTTGCCCAGCAAAGCCTTCTATGAAAAAGTGTTCAGGGCGTGGAAAGCAATTTTGGAGTGCGTTTAGCAACATCTAAAAATATCAGTATTTTAATTTTTTAACAAAAAAAGAAAAGGAAAAACATATTTTGGAATTTATATAAACACTTCAAAATTTCAGTTCTCCACAGTTCCATACACCATCAACAATGGCTTCTCCTCTTCTCCTTCTCTTCCTCTCTCTCTCCGTCCTCTCCGCAGCAGCTCTCGCTTCGGACGTGCCGATCGTCGCGAAGCGCTCCGACGACGAGGTGAGGTCGCTCCACGCGGCGTGGATGGCGGAGCACGGCAAAACCTACAACGCTCTGGGGGAGAGCGAGAGGCGGTTCGAGATCTTCAAGGAGAACTTGCGCTACATCGACGAGCAGAACGCGCTGCCGAACCGGAGCTACAGGCTCGGAACGAACCGGTTCGCCGATCTCACCAACGACGAATACCGGAAGGCTTATCTCGGAACCAAATTACCTGACCGCAGCCACCGCGTGAAGAGCGATCGCTATGCGCCGAAGCTCGGCGACGCCTTGCCGGATTCCGTTGACTGGAGAGAGAAAGGCGCCGTCGTTGGTGTCAAAGACCAAGGCAGCTGCGGTATACTCTCTCCCTCTCTCTCTCTCTCACACACACACACACACAGTGTTAGTTAGTTTGTTGCTTTGACTGATGAATGACTGATGATTTCAGTAAATCGTAATTTAGCAAAGTGATTGCAGTTAGGTTCTTATAATTTTCTAGTAAATTAGTAGTGGATTATTTGGTATTGTGAATTAAGTTGCGGAGGAGATCCATTTTGGTGGTGGTGAAAGGATAAATTGCGTGTGGATTATGAATTATCCCCAAATTGAAGATGAACGGTTTGTGTTTGTGGAATTGTTTCACATAGAGAAATATCTTCTTCACTAATGCTTACCTACCAATCCAATGCATGATAGTACTATCATTTATGTTGTGGACCTAACACCTTTTGTAGCTTTGGACCACTTTATTACCTATTGATTAGGACGAATCATCCAAATATTTTTGTGTAGAGTCTAGAGGTTGTTCCCTTTGATCATTGATCAAGTAGAATTTTCACAAATGCGTGTTGGAATTGTGAAGGGAGTTGCTGGGCTTTCTCCACAATTGCTGCTGTGGAGGGAGTAAACGCCATTGTAACTGGCGATTTGGTCTCGCTCTCGGAGCAAGAGCTTGTGGATTGTGATACCTCCTACAATGCCGGATGCAACGGTGGTTTGATGGACTATGCGTTCCAGTTCATCATTAAGAACGGCGGTATTGATTCTGATAAGGACTATCCATACACCGGCAGGGACGGGAGATGCAATCAGAACAAGGTTAGTAGATTGAGTAATTGAGAGAGCAGTCATCTAACTGCACTTAATTCTTGGTTGATTCATTGCAGAAAAACTCCAAAGTTGTGTCGATTGACAGTTACGAAGATGTTCCGGTGAACAATGAGGCCGCGCTGCAGAAGGCGGCTGCCAGCCAGCCAGTGGCTGTTGCCATCGAAGCCGCAGGGTGGGACTTCCAGCTGTATCAGTCAGTAAGTATACATGACTTGAAAACATGTAATGGTGAAGTGAAACATGCGCTTATGGTTTTTTTTTTTCCTTCAGGGTATCTTCACAGGGTCATGTGGCTTGTCCTTGGACCACGGCGTGAACGTGGTCGGGTACGGGAGTGAGAACGGGTTGGACTACTGGATCGTGAGGAACTCGTGGGGCAGCGCCTGGGGGGAGAAAGGGTACCTGAGGATGCAGAGGAATGTGGCGGCGAAGCAAGGCCTCTGCGGGATCGCAGTTGAGCCGTCTTACCCGGTCAAGAAGGGGCCCAACCCGCCCCCGGCCCCCCCTGCTCCACCATCCCCGCCCGCCCCGGTGGCGCCCCCCACCACGTGCAGCAAGTACTACGCGTGCCCTGCAAGCGAGACCTGCTGCTGCATCTTCCAGTTCTTCGGGATGTGCTTCGAGTGGGGATGCTGCCCCCTCGAGGGCGCCTCGTGCTGCAAGGACCACAGCAGCTGCTGCCCCCACGACTACCCTGTCTGCAACGTGCACGCCGGCACCTGCTCCATCAGCGCCAACAGCCCGCTCGGGGTTAAGCCGATGGTGCGGACGCGTGCTAGGCCGATCGCGAGCTATGCTAGGGACGCTGCGGTTAGCAGCATCTGAGGGAGCTCGGACCGTGGGCGACCTTGCGAGAGCTAGCCGACGGCCGCGATTGTTTAGGGTCGCGATTTTTATGTATGATTCTGGATATTTATGGCTCTACAAACTCATTTATCTCACTATGTATGTATGCTAGTTGCTAAGTTAGTCCGCTTGAAAATCATAGCCTGCATAGATATTAAAAAAAAAACAATTGGCAAAACGTGATTTTTCAATAAATATACATATGTAATATACATAATTATAAATTGATAACTCTTTGAGCGTACATACATAGAGCTATCTTGGATCGTGACTCTCCTCTAATAAATTGAACTGTGGCGGGCAGGCTAGGGCTTGATGGGCATCGTTGGGCTGTCCAAAGACCACCACTTTTTCTCTTCCACTGACTTATTAAACTTACAATGTCCACTAAAAGTAGAAGCCATGCTGTAGTGGACAGAAGGAGTATGTCGAAAATCATAAAGTGCACGACCTAATGCTCCTTGATCACAAGACACGACGGACAACTTTTGTAGAGCTGTAGCATTTCTAACAAAGTGCAAAGCCAATTCTCGTTCCCAAGTAGAACCCAAATATCCTGTGATTTCCAAATACTTTATCGGCAACTCTGTCTCCCCCGATTCTCTAAAGTACTTTACATACATGTCACACCTTTGAGTTATGTCCCTCATTTTCGAAGCACACATCTTATGTAGAAACTGGAATACAAATTGAAATACGCATCAGTCAAACAACTTAATGCATGAATGAATCCAAATGAAAAATGGCTACTAATTAAGCAATACTTACCTTTATCACAAGTTTTTATAATGAACCACATGATTCAACCAAACAACGCACATAGCTTAAGAGACCGGAATCATAGGCACAATCCTGTATATCAATAACCAACTCCAAATGTTGTATATTGACAAAAGTAACCCCTAACAACATATGAGGAAAAAGATCCATCTGCAAATTAAAATTAAAATCAGATACAATAATATTTGATATTAATAACACACGCATAAACACAATGAAAATAAAAAATACTTACTGTAGGCGTAGTTGATAGGCACATTAGTTGAAGTTGGTCACATATGCAAGATGGAATTCTTTCAACGAAGTCAGCAAGTATGAATTGAAGATCACTTACTTGCAAATCGAGCTTGGTAAGCTTCGGAACATTACTAAGTTGGAAGGCACATTCACTCCACAAATCATAGAGCTTCAAAGAAACCAGGTCAATCGCATCGCGAATAACAATAGATTCAACTCCCATAATGTTGGATAACTTTACACACTTTAGTTTTGAGAGGCCAACAATAGAGACATTTTTCAACTTGGAAGGTGATTCAATTGCCAAACATTCAAGAGAAAGGCACATGGAGACCAAAAGTTCAAAGTCTAGATCAGTCATTGTAATTTCACTTACATACAAATCTTTAATGCATTCAAGACCATTTATATTTGGAAATCTAAGAAATGGATACTCATGATAATGCTGATACACACCATATAAATGAATTATTTCGGCTTTCTTACTTAGAGCAAAATCGAACCACTTCTCAAAATTTCCACAGTCACCTTTATAATCGGACATATCTACAGCCAACTTTTTTATTCGGCCGCATCTATGTGAATCCAAGACATGGTCGACCATACTTACGTAATTTGATAAATCGTGAATCCCACTTCTATATTTTGGGAAATCGAGGTGATCAACGTAGTGATGGAGATGTCGCCAGCAAGTCGATAGTACGCTAGTCGAAGTAGCTTCTTTGATGTTCAGCCAGGAAATTATAGATATCAGAATATCACTAGACAATTGGCTAATTCTATCTTCATGCACCATCTGCAGTATTTCAAATATTATAAGAAATCTATCCAATAAAAAAAAAAAGAACAATAAAACGAGACTAGACATTCGCATAGATGATAAATATTCAAGGATTGATTGAGTAAACGAACCTTGGGCATTCTTCACGGCGATGGACCTTCAACGAACGAACTTATAAAATCTTGAAAGTAGAAACAATACGTTATAAAGTATGCAACAACACCGTTTATAGATACATGGCTACCATTTCACATCATGGAAAAGATAATCTTTTTACAATAATAATAAATAAATTAAATATTAGAGTACATAAAATCAAATAATACTATACAAATTAAAATAAAAATATTCGGATGCTCAAAAACTAAATCTTAACTGAAATAGGATTTTGATACCGCATTATGTATGCTCTATATTAGAGTATTATTTAGCATAATCTATCATCGTATCTATTTTTGTTAATTATTAGGATTGGATTATATTTGATTCTTAATCTTGATATCTCTCTATATTTCTCTAGGCATTCTATTTCTTTCTTATTATTTTAATATCAAAGCTAAACTCTTTTTTAAAAAAATTAATAATGATCCTTAGCTAATTGATAATAGAATGGGGGCAAGAGTTGATGGCTATAACAATTAATTAACCCTCTCTTTTAATCGTACGATATAACATTGAATTAATTACTGCCAAACTTAACTGCCCTTTATTTGATATATTAATTAATAGTTTAAATTACGGAAAATCCTAAATGTCTTATATATACCATTTTAAAGGAGAAATATTCGACCAGAATTGAAAATGGACTATCACGTCAGTTACATTTTTTTTAATGTTACTCAAAACATCCTATTTTCAATTTTCAATTTTAATTGGGCCTATTCCGTTAAACGGGCCTATTTGGGCATTCCATGAGCATAAGAGCATCCGCAACGCTGCCTCGTTGCGGACTCGATCTCGTCTCGACGAGACGAGACGGCATCGAGACAGCGTTGCGGCTCCCGTCTCGTCTCGACGAGACGAGATGTCTCGACGCCCGACGCGTCCCGGCGAGGCAAGCCTCGAGCTCGCGAGACACGCGCCCGGCACCACGTGGCGCGCGCGGGCTGCTGGCGTGACGCCCACTCGCCGACCCGCGAGTGGGCGTCGGATTTATGACGTCATAATTCAATTTTTTTTAAAAAAAATCAGATTTTTCAAAAAAAAAATAATAATAAAAATAAAAAACGGTAATATTAGCGTTGAACGGTAATATTTTTAATTTTTTTTTATTTTTATATATTCTATATATATTCTTCTCCATTCTCCATTTTACACACAAACACACATTCATTCTCTCATCTCTCTTTCTTTCCTCTCCAATCACTTCTATAAAATCATTCCTTTATTTTTTTCTTCTCCCAAATTTAATCAATTATGGATCCATTTGAGCAAATGCGTCGAATAATGGAAGAATCGCTAGAAGCAGATCGACGTAGGGAGGAGGAAGCCGCCGCGCCTCCTAGGCGACGCCGGACATACATCCACCGTAACCGGGAGGAAGCCGCCGCAAGGTTGGAACGTGATTACTTCAGTCCGAACCCGGTGTGGGGAGATATCTACTTCCGTCGCCGTTTCCGTATGTCACGCCCGCTATTTTTGCATATCGCGAATACATTGGCGGCACGGGAAGAGTTCTTCAGAGAAGGGTTCGACGCTGTTGGCCGTCCTAGCCACACGACGCTCCAGAAATGTACTGCGGCTATCCGTCAGCTTGCTACTGGACAAACGGCGGATGCGTTCGACGAATACCTGCACGTCGGAGAATCCACTGGGCGACTTTGTTTGTTGAACTTCTGCAAAGGCGTCCGGGCAGCCTTCACCGCCGAATTTCTGAAGAAGCCAACCACCGCAGATTGTCAGTTTCTGCTCCGTCTTCACGAACAAGTGCACGGATTCCCCGGGATGCTCGAGAGTGTCGATTGCATGCATTGGCAATGGAAGAATTGCCCTGTGGCGTTGAAGGGGTCATACACGAGCGGCCACAAAGGCACCCACCCCACCGTTATACTCGAGGCCGTCGCCGACTACCGGCTATGGATTTGGCATGCGTATTTCGGGGTCCCCGGCTCGAACAACGACATCAACGTGCTCAACAACTCCGACCTCTTCGCTGAAGTTCTGAATGGTAAAGCGCCGGCCATCAACTTCGTCGCTAACAATCGCCAGTATAAAATGGGGTACTATCTTGCCGACGGCATCTATCCGAAGTGGCCAACCTTCGTGAAGACGTTCAACAGGCCTACGGACGAAAAGCAGTCTCTTTTTGCGCAGAAGCAAGAGTCTGCTCGCAAGGATGTGGAGAGAGCGTTCGGGGTTCTCCAAGCTCGATGGAACATTATCAAAGCCCCGGCTCGACAGTGGTTTATGGAGAATATGGTCGACATCATGTATACGTGCATAATCTTGCACAACATGATTGTCGCCGACGAAGGACCTGAGGCGGGAAATTGGTTCGACCCTGAAACCCCGGGAAGCTCAACCGCAAGTAGTCCACCTCCAACGGGAGTGCATCCGTCTTTGCAAGAGCGGTTGTCTATTCGGGCAAGGACACGTGATTCTACCGCCCACGCCCAACTCCAGGAGGATCTAATGGAGCACATTTGGGCAAAATTTGGCAACCATTAGATGATCGTCACTAGAGAACTCCTTCTTCTGCTTCTTTGCCTCCATTTTTTTTTATTTGAGTTTAAGTGTGCAATTTGTAATTTCTAGTTTTTTAATTATGTCTTTTTTTATTTTTTTAGGTATTTTAAATTGTAATTTTATTTTATTTATAATGAAGTGTGTTTTTTATTAATTGAATTTGTTGGAATTAAAAATAAAAAATGAAATTGAATGAATAGTTAAGAGATGGAGGGTTGCAGAGATGCTGTCTCTTAGTTAAGAGATGAGCTGAAAAGTACAGTGGGGCCCATGAATAGTGAAGAGATGAGACGGTTAAGAGACGGATAAGAGATAGCGTTGCGGATGGCCTAATAATTTGGGTATTTTTATTTTCAAATTTGTATGTGTGTATATATGATATTTAATTAGTTTCAATTGAAATATGAAATCTATCTATATCTATATCTATATCTATATATTAAGGCGAGATTTTGGACATTTTGAATAATAATTTTGTGTAAGGAAGGTAAATGAAATGCAATTAAGAAAAGCTGAAGTGTTACTTATGCCCAGAGGAAGAAGTAGAGGGGCAAAGCTCCATTTATATCACTAAGCAATTTTTTTACAGCCGGCTAATCACACAAATAATGATATTATTAGGGTAGCCAATTAATTAATAGCATTAAAAACGTTAGGGTAGCCAATTAATTAATAGCATTAAAAACGGCCATCATATTAAATTGTGCATATTATAATGACTAGTATCACACCCGTGCGTTGCACGATCCATTCGATTTTCCTAGTACTTATTTTATATTGTGAAATAATTTTCGAATTGATACACATATCATGATACGAAATCTAAAAGCATAAAATATATACTACAAATTTATTATATAAATATATAAAATATCTACAGTTAAATATTAATTTTACTTAGATTCAAAATATTCGACAAATGTAGTATAATTTATAAATCTTTTATCACTATAATGAATTTATAAATAGTACAAATTTTCAAAAAATATACTTAAATCTTTGTGACTATAATTATCATGATCACACCATTATATACTTATTAAAACATTAATTTTAAAATTAAGATGTCTTATTTTTTTTCTTATACTTAAATAACATAACTATTTCCAACAATTTATTTTATTTGCTTAACAAAATTTAGGATATATGTTTAAAAAGCTATATATCATAAAATCAACAAAAGCCACAAAATTGTTAATGATAACTAATAAATTATGTTATAGAAATAAAATATAATTGAGCGAAAAAAATGATTAAAATTAAAATACTATTAGACAAAAATTTCATTTCATATTGTGACTTACTACGATACAAACTATAAAAATTAGGTAGAGAATAAAACTATTAGACAAATCATCAATACATCAATACAAAAATTATTTTATAAATACATAATGGATCATCACAAAATAACAAACCTATGGTAAATACCGATATTGTACATGTATATAATTCGTACCATAAATTATAAAACCTACTAAAACATAAGATGATTAAATCAATACATTAATATAGTACAACACAAATAAATCAAATAATCAACCATCCATTCTCATACTAAATATAGAAGAATCCAACACCTGCATGATAATTACCAGTAAGATTTGCCGGACAACGAATGATGCCACCAATGCCCCATCTTCCATTCAGATTTCTACATATCTTCTACATAATCAATTTAAACAGGGAAACATCAAAATAAATCTCTACGGTTGACTATCCTACATCCTCCAACACCATACATCAAAACTTTATAAAAGAAGAATCCTAATAAAACTAACCCCTATAAGATAATTAAACATAGAGATAGTAAGACTGATATATCATGGATTGTTTTTGACAAAATAATGTGTTAATTACATCATTTTTTTGTGCAAGATCAATCGATGAAAAAGCTACAAACTCACGGCAGAAAAAGGTAATTTTAAATATACCATGGATACTCCCTTTTATAGCCTTCATCTACGGAAATAAATATTCAATATGATTGTATCATTTACTCCCTCCGTCCCGTTTTAACAGTCCCATTGACTTTTCTGCACTCTTTTTGTAAAAATGATAAAAAAATAGATAAAAAGGAGAAATGGTAAATTAAGAGAGAGAATAATATAGAGATGAGTCTTATCTACATTATTGTCTCTCTTACTTTACCATTTCTCTACTTTAACTATTTTTTATTATTTTTACAAAAAGAAGGCAGAAAAGTCAATGAGACTGCTAAAGCAGAACATATGGAGTATTATTTAAAAACACACCATTATTTAGTGAGAAAAGCGTTTAAAAAACGCTTACAACCATTTTCATTCATATTTAAATTTTAGATATAATCGGTTATTCAAGAATTTAACGTACATATTAACGTTTGAAAGTTAATGCTGAGTCCAAGGAGATCAATATCTAAAAGGAAAATGGAGCTACACAATCTTAGAGGCAACTAATAGCAAAAGATTAATACGGAGTAACACTTTGCAAGGATAAACGGCTTAATTAATTAGTTTAGCTAAACGGTTAACATATTTAATGTCCATATAATATAATTAACATCCAAATCTCGCCTAATGATAAAAATCAAACTATAATATAATTGCATTTATATCCCTTATATGAAATAATTATTCAAAACACCTCAAAACTCGCCATTTATATATTGATAGATTATTGTCATCTAAGTATAATTTATAAATGCCTAATACAAATTGAACGGACTCATAATACATAGAAATAAGAATATTAATTGAAATGAAGAAACTCTTAAACAAATTCTATAAATAACGGCAATCAAATATTTCATTTCATTGCCTATAGCAACAACCAAAGCTTTGCATTGATCTATGTATTTCATCTCTGTTGAAAATGAAAATACAAATATAATTAGTTGATTTTATTTTCCCTCTTACTCCCTCCGTTTCATAGTAATGGAGGCGTTTCTTTTCGTCACGAAGATTAAGAAAATTTGTGTTACTAAAGTGGAAAATGAAAAAGGTAGAGAGATGAAGAGAAAATAAAGTAAGAGAGATTAAAGTAGATGTGTAAAAATATGTTACTTTTACTAAAAAGGGAAATGACTATATTACTATGGAACGTACCAAAATGACAAAATGACTCTATTACTATGGAACGGAGGGAGTATTAGTTAGTGTTAGCCTTTTTCCTAGCCTATATAAAAGGCAATTATTGTAATTTGTAGAGAACTTTTCCAAAATGTAGTCCATAATAAAAAATTTCCCTTTTTTCTCAACTCTCTCTATCGAAATTTTTTCCCAATTTTTACAGTTTCTTCATCCTCCATTAATGGAGGTTCCTTCATCCAATTTCTTCTATATTTTCAACAATCTTGAATTTTATTTTTGTAGAGCAATTACAGAGTGAAGAGTGAAATTTGATGTACATTTGTTTTCTCTGATTTGATAATGTTTCTTCTCTCTCTCTTAAAATTTCTGATTAGAGATCGCATGCCTAATGTGAATGAGTTCGTGCAACTTTTTTCTTATTCTTCCTAAAATTTTTGTTGAAAAAATTTATCTGATTTTACTATGTTCGGAGTAGAAATTTAGATAATGGATAAAAATCCAGAAAGAGAGTGACATACCTGATTTGAATTGCGGGGAACTAAGGAAGACTTTGACGAGGACAATGGGCATCTTATATTAGGTTAAATTTGTATTTAAATTGGCTTTATTTCTACAGTGAACATTCAAAATTTTATTTCATTAAATTCTCAAATATGTGTAAAGGTACTGAATTTGTAATCGAGAATAGTTAGTGATATAAACTTTTATTTCATTAAATTCTCAAATATGTGTAAAGGTACTGAATTTGTAATCGAGAATAGTTAGTGATATAAACTTTTCTACAACTAATTGTGAATTAATTTGTGAAACAAACTCTTACAATAATTAAAAATCAGAGATGAGAAAGTAGATCAGTTATAGGATATACTGTATCTTTTTTTTTTTTTTTTTCCTGGAGATAATATCAGTTTGATGTAGAATTTGTTTTATAGCTGAAAGTAGATTAAAAGCTAGAATTCCGATTATAAAGACATAATCAAGAAAACTTTGTTATAACTCTAAATTAGTTACGCAATTTTAGCCATTTATACTATTTACCCTAAAGTTATAACATCGTGAAAATAGCTTTCTAAGGTTTTAAGAATCATCAAATTTGACTTTATATTAAGTGTAGATATAGATTACTTATGTATTTAAATAAAATTTTCCTCTACATTATGTATTCCAAAATTAATATAAAAAATTATATACGTTTATTATTACTAAATATAATTATTATTTAAAACCCATACAGTAAATAATTACTTCTATCAAATGTATGCATTTGCATATACAATCACTAAATACATTTATAGTTTTAGACTCTGTATAAATATTTATAGTTTTACACATTCTCCGTTTCCAGTTTCCCTATGAAATTCATTCATACCTTGTAGTTGTATACGTTTAACACCATCTATTGACGTTATATTTGAAATCAATCTCTCTCTGTACTAATTACAACTCTATCGTATACATTAAAGAATCATGAAGAATTAATGTATAGTTCAATTCACCAATCACTAAAAGAATCATTCAAAAAGATGATCCATTGTCATTCGATATAACTGCTATTTTGCTCAGATAACATAACATACGCGATTAAAATCAATATAACTGACATGCATCGCCTTCTTCGTCATCAGATGATTCAAAATCAGAATAAAAAAGCGAGCCGCCAACTGGAGATTGTATCTCATCCAATATTTGCTCCATGATATTTGTGATTAAAACTTGTGTCTTCCCCAAAATTTCTATTATTATTGAACAAAGAGAGTATATTTTTATCGGTGTTTATGGCAAATATCTCTTATTGAGATATCACTTGAATCATGTAGTAATATTGTGTGATAGTTTATTCACTACTTTTTGAATATTATAAAAATAAATACGGGCACGAATATAGTAAACTCTATGAGCAACGTTAAAGTTTTTATGCGATAATTCAACTATAATATTGTATTTTACTCCCTTCATTACATAATAATGAAGTCATTCTGCAATTTTGGTACGTTTTATAATAGTGGAGTAATTTTTCATTTTAGTAAAAATCAACGCATTTATTCTCACTTACTTTACTCTCTCTTCATCTCTCTACATTTTTCATTTCCGACTTTATTCTTCTTTTACTAAACTCAATTAACACAATTTTTCTTAAATCACGTGTCAAAATAAAACGTCTCCTCTATCGCAGAATAGAGAGGAAAAATAAAAATAAGAATCAATTAATAATTATCTCTCTAAAACACGTCATCTATGAAAAGGTCACATTTAAATGAAATAAAAAAATCAATAAAAAAAACCTTTATAAATATATTGAATGTGAGCCATTAATTCACATCTCCTCTCTCTCTTTTTGACCTACAACCTATTCAAAAATATGGACAGTAACAAGAAAATCGCCAATACCAGTGCTCTAACCTTAAATCGAAACCACCAAGAACTTGAAGCTGCAACGGCAAACCATGTCAATTTGGTCGTAGCTGCGTCCACATTACTGCAAGTGACCATGAATAACAAACGTGACCTTGAAAATGCCGGAGTTCTCTTGCGCGGGAACCCCACATGGACAGGTAGGCTAAAGAAGTTCGACAGTTGGCCGAAAAATATCCTAATGTGACGGTGGAGGAGATGTAACGAAGGTATGTCTTTCTTTATCATTTATTTGATATATTAATTAATAGTTTAAATTACGGAAAATCCTAAATGTCTTATATATACCATTTTAAAGGAGAAATATTCGACCAGAATTGAAAATGGACTATCACGTCAGTTACAATTTTTTTTAATGTTACTCAAAACATCCTATTTTCAATTTTCAATTTTAATTGGGCCTATTCCGTTAAACGGGCCTATTTGGGCATTCCATGAGCATAATTGTATTTTTATTTTCAAATTCGTATGTGTATATATATGATATTTAATTAGTTTCAATTGAAATATGAAATCTATCTATATCTATATTTATATCTCTATATATATATATATATGAAGGCGAGATTTTGGACATTTTGAATAATAATTTTGTGCAAGGAAGGTAAATGAAATGCAATTAAGAAAAGCTGAAGTGTTACTTATGCCCAGAGGAAGAAGTAGAGGGGCAAAGCTTCATTTATATCACTAAGCAATTTTTTTACAGTCGGTTTATCACACAAATAATGATATTATTAGGATAGCCAATTAATTAATAGCATTAAGTTGTGCGTTCTATAATAATTATACCATTTATAATTGATTATTTGAAAACGGCCATCATATTAAATTGTGCATATTATAATGATTATTGTCATCTAAGTATAATTTATAAATGCCTAATACAAATTGAACGGACTCATAATAATTTACATAGAAATAACAATATTAATTGAAATGAAGAGACTATTAAACAAATCTCTATAAATAACGGCAATCAAATATTTCATTTCATTGCCTATTAGCAACAACCAAAGCTTTGCATTGATCTATGTATTTCATCTCTGTTGAAAATGAAAATACAAATGTAATTAGTTGATTTTATTTTCCCTCTTATTAGTTAGTGTTAGCCTTTTTCCTAGCCTATATAAAAGGCATTTATTGTAATTTGTAGAGAACTTTTCCAAAATGTAGTCCATAATAAAAATTTCCCCTTTTTATTCTCCACTCTCTCTATTGAAAATTTTCCCCAATTTTTACGGTTTTCTTCATCCAATTTCTTCTATATTTTCAACAATCTCGAATTTTATTTTTGTAGATCAATTACAGAGTGAAGAGTGAAATTTGATGTACGTTTTCTCTGATTTGATAATGTTTCTTCTCTCTCTCTTAAAATTTCTGATTAGAGATCGCATGCCTAATGTGAATGAGTTCGTGCAACTTTTTTCTTATTCTTCCTAAAATTTTTGTTGAAAAAATTTATCTGATTTTACTATGTTCGGAATAGAAATTTAGATAATGGATAAAAAGCCAGAAAGAGAGTGACATACCTGATTTGAATGGACTGGAAACTAAGGAAAGACTCTGACAAGGACAATGGGCATCTTATATTAGGTTAAATTTGTATTTAAATTGCCTTTATTTCTACAGTGAACATTCAAAATTTTATTTCATTAAATTCTCAAATATGTGTAAAGGTATTAAATATGTAATCGAGAATAGTTAGTGATATAAACTTTTCTACAACTAATTGTGAATTAATTTGTGACACATCTCTTACAATAATTAAAAATCAGAGATGAGAAAGTAGATCAGTTATAGGATATACTGTATCTTTTTTTTTTTTTTTTTTCTGGAGATAATATCAGTTTGGTGTAGAATTTGTTTTATAGCTGAAAGTAGATTAAAAGCTAGAATTCCGATTATAAAGACATAATCAAGAAAACTTTGTTATAACTCTTAATTAGTTACGCACTTTTAGCCATTTATACTATTTACCCTAAAGTTATAAAATCGTGAAAATAGCTTTCTAAGGTTTTAAGAATCATCAAATTTGACTTTATATTAAGTGTAGATATAGATTACTTATGTATTTAAATAAAATTTTCCTCTACATTATGTATTCCAAAATTAATGCTATAAAAAATTATATACGTGTATTATTACTAAATATAATTATTATTTAAAACCCATATAGTAAATAATTACTTATATCAAATGTATAATTGCATTTGCATATACTATCACTAAATACATTTATAGTTTTAGACTTTGTAAGTCTGTATAAATATTTATAGTTGTACACATTCTCCGTTTCCAGTTTCCCTATGAAATTCATTCATACCTTTTAGTTGTATACGTTTAACACCATCTATTGACGTTATATTTGATATCAATCTCTCTCTATACTAATTACAACTCTATCGTATACATTAAAGAATCATGAAGAATTAATGTATAGTTCAATTCACCAATCACTAAAAGAATCATTCAAAAAGATGATCCATTGTCATTAGATATAAATGCTATTTTGCTCGGATAACATAACATACGCGATTAAAATCAATATAACTGACCTGCATCGCCTTTTTCGTCATCAGATGATTCAAAATCAGAATAAAAAAGCGAGCCGCCAACTGGAGATTGTATCTCATCCAATATTGCTCCATGATATTTGTGATTAAAACTTGTGTCTTCCCCAAAATTTCTATTATTATTGGACAAAGAGAGTATATTTTTATCGGTGTTTATGGCAAATATCTTTTATTGAGATATCATTTGAATCATGTAGTAATACAGTGTGATAGTTTATTCACTACTTTTTGAATATTATAAAAATAGATTCATTTTGTCATTTTGGAATGTCCAAAAAAATAGTCTCATTTCTAAATATGAAAAGTTTATTCTCATACTTTTCTCACTTTTTCTTCTCTCTCTCATACTTTACTAACTTTTTCTCCCTATCTCTCTAACTTAACCAATTTCTTTTTAAAATCTGTGTCGTCCACAAATGAGACTATATTTTTTGGAATAGTCTATGTACAACTTTTCAACATCATAAATAACTTTATACGTATTTATGGCAAAAATATTTTGGAATAGTCTATGTACAACTTTTCTTCAAATCATAAATAACTTTATAGTATTTATGGCAAAATATTTTTGTCGCTATATCACGTGAATTTAAATATTATGGGTTAACCTATGCACAATTTTTTACATGATAAAGAATTGGAGCATTTGAAATAAATGTAGTATGAAAGTTTAAAGCACTTTTTATGAGACAGTGTGTTGGGCTGAGACTCTCATTTTCCTTTGCAATATCTACGGTACAATAATTTCACTTTTCACCATAAAAAATCTGTTTTTCTCTGCAATATTTACGGTACAATAATTTTAGTTTTCACCATTGGGAATCTGTTTCTTCTACTCCTATTTAATATATCTCTCTCTCACAAACACAAAGTAATATAGGTTCATTTATAATACGCTGACACAATCTTTAGACTCCCATTTTCCTCTTCAATCAAACTACTATTCCCTCCTTACGTGAATAGTAGTCTCGTTTTTCCATTTTGGTCCATCCGTGAATAATAATTCTGGTTCATAATTACCATAAATAGTAAAGAAACCCCACATTCCATCAACTCATTCCACTAACATATAATTTAAAACTAATATATATAAGTGAGAATTATATTCCACTAACTTTCTTCCACCTATTTTGCTTAAAGAGATGTTAAATGTTCCAAATAAATAGACAAAAAAAGTAAGAGGAGAAAAAAGTAAAGAGAATAAAGTACTCCATATAGTTAATAAAGTAGAGAAAATGAAGTACTCCCCCGTTCTGGCTAAGATGACACATTTCTTGGCCGGCGCGGAACTTTAGGAGTTATGGGTTAAAGTGTTTAATTGGAGAGAAAAAAGATGGGTGTAAGTTTAAAATAAAGAGAAGAAGAAAGATGAATATTTTAATAGGAGTGAGAATATTGGTTTGGTGTATTAATTGGAGAGAGAAAGTTTTCAAAAAATGAAATTTGTCATTTTAATTGGGACAAACTAAAAAGGAAAACATGTCATCTTAAGCGGGACGGAGGGAGTAAAAGAGAGTAAAGTAAGGAAGAGAAAAAAGTTACTGTTGGAACATTTTTAATATGGTCCAACATAATAGTCTAAAGATTGTATAATATTTATGGCTATTTATTGATTGACCCGATTACGTGATCTACTAAGGTTATATAATTTATAGGGTCAAACGATTATCTATAAAAGTATGAGGACTATTGTGCAGATACTACTTTGGATAACTTTAATTTTGTTATGGGTGAAATTAAAGTTATAATAAAGTTAGGGACTTATTCTCTAAATAATGGTTGTGGTCCCCAAGTGCAACCTATAAATAGGTCAATAGAATCTCATTCCTATTGACCAGACGTAATATCAAGACTCTACAGATTACAGAGAATCTGTGAGAGAGCGTTGTCACTTGGAAGATTAATTTCCATACTTCAGAATCATCAACAACATCATGAATCCGAATCCATGTACGCTTCCGCTTTATGTTTATCAATCGTATTCGACATGTGTGATTTATGTGATGAATTATGTGAATCATTAATTTGATTCCAACAATTGGTATCAGAGCCAATACATGTTGGAACGAATTGATAATTCGTTGATTTATAATTCTGTATTGGATTCGGTGTATGAAAATTATGTGATCAAATTGATGAAGAATTTTCGAACAAAATTTTGAAGTTTGTTGAATTCAATCACAAGTTTTACGGTTGATCACGCAAACCAATATGTGAATGGTATATGAATTGAAAATTCATTTTTTTCCAGACTAAATTGTGGTTTTGGATTCTGTTCCAATTAAGTTCAATTCATGATTTTCTCGTTTCCAAAAAACTTAGACTTAACATTCTGTCAATTTTTTGAGGATATTTAAGATATGATTCATTAAATTGCAAGCACCCCCTGCTCGACAGAATGTTAGTGAGAAATTAAGCGTTCAAAATTTCTGATTTAAATTCCTTCTAAACTTTTGAAAGGATTCTTGATTGTTGAATGTTTTCGTTTGTATTCTCAATATCTGTAACAGATATTGTATTTTTTTTTGGTGAAATCCTTTCGAAAATTTTGTAATTTTTGGTGAAATCCTTTCCAAAGTTTATCAATTCAAAATTTTTCGAAAAATCGCCGTTGCCGTCTGTTTTGGGTGATCTTCGGAGACGACGAGAAGACCGACGACGTCGCAGTGGTCGGCGACGTCACGGTCAACGACGGTCATTTGATGGCGGTTGTGGCGGTGAAACGACGCGTTACTTCGTGAAACAACGCGATATTTAGTGAAATGCCGTTCTGAAAATCTGATCTATTTTAATATTTAGGCTCAATGCTTATATTTTAACTTTGAGCAGCAACAATTTTTTTTTTATTCTTGGGCCACAATTTTGAAATGTCAATAAAATATTTAGGCCACCTATAATAATTTTTTTTTTGAAAGGGCCGTGACTTGATTTTATTGGGCCACAAAATTTGTTGCTATTTGATTTTAAGTTATTAGTTGTTTGTACAAACAATTACTTCAAACAATTAATCGCATTTAATTGTTTTAGTTGTTAAGTAATTAATTAAATAATGACTTAAGTTTTTATTGTCTATTATTTTAAATAAATTAATTATAGCATTAACTTGCCAAAGTAAGCTCTGATGTGTAAATTAATTTATTTAGAATATATAGGATATTTATATACTTGAAATACATGCGAATAGTTAATCGGCCCAAAGGAAGATTGTTATTTGGCCATGTTTCTTGTATACTTTGTGGTAATAATATGAGATTATCCTTAAGTCATTGTGAACACTAAGTCGGCCCAAAGGAAGACTTATTGTTTGACAGGAAATGATTATCTATATTTGATTACTACGTGTTAAGATGTCACTTGCGAGTTATTATTTTGTCCAAAGATGAAAATTTAATGTTGTGCCGACATCTTGAAATGGGAATTGTCATTATTTAATTTATTTACTTATTATTTATGTGAGCTAATTATTGTCCTATTTGTTATATTCGTTCTTTGCTAGCTCAAGAACCTGCTATTGGTTTTCTAAATTCCATTCCTGTGCTAAAGGGCAATACCTATGCATCATGGAGAAGCAAGGTATTGATTGGTTTGGGGATTGCAAATTTAGACTATGCACTTCGGACGGAGCAACCCACCCCTCTTACTGATGAAAGTTCCGATGAGGATAAACGGAATTTTGAGAGGTGGGAACACTCCAATCGCATGAGTCTTATGATTATGCAACATGCCATCCCTGAAAACTTTCGCGGTACTGTCCCGAAAGAAGCAACTGCTAAGGAATTTCTCGAGGCCATTTATATGAATTTC
The DNA here is from genome assembly GCF_023119035.1 of Salvia hispanica. Lineage (NCBI taxonomy): Eukaryota > Viridiplantae > Streptophyta > Magnoliopsida > Lamiales > Lamiaceae > Salvia > Salvia hispanica. The sequence continues at coordinate 50,335,555 of NC_062965.1, read as the reverse complement.
GCAAGCAATGAAAAGGCCGAAACGGCTTCATTGATGCATAAACTTGTGACTATGAGGCATAATGGCCGAGGGGAAATTAGGGAGCACATTATGGAAATGTCAAACACTGCTTCAAAGCTTACGGCACTTAATTTGACGATCAGTGATGATCAACTAGTGCATTTGGTTATGATATCTCTTCCTCATCAATTTGATCACTTCAAAGATTTGAGCCAATCGAGTTCATGTGACGCTCTTAGAATCGCTGTATGACGCCTCTTGGCCGACTCGAACGGCGATATATTTATTACTGCTTCACAGATTTTATTATTCCGATATGGTCTCAGAAAAATCCAAGCATCGGATATCGTTCAGCAGTTTTCATGCCGGGCTGAAAATCAACTCGAAAAAAGAATTAAGAGTCACGGGTGGAGAATGGTGTGTATATGATGGCCAAAGCTCAGGACTCCTTCGCTAGATTTCACGTGAATGTGGGAATGTCCGCATATTCATGCTCGTAGTTCTACCATGAATTTATGTTACTGTAAGTAAATAACTCCCTGGGGTTGGGAAGATTTATCAAATAGCCTTACTTGCCGTATCCCTCTTCGGGGAAAGCAGGTGCAAAGACCGCAACATATCCTAAATTATACCTACTAAGTACCACCTTTTCTCGCAGTTCCCCTTATGAAGGTGGACGTCATTTTACTTATTAGTCGTCTAGCTAGCCTTGTTACACGGAGCATAAATCGACTTAAAATCTGCAAGTTGTTATTTTTGTAGCTCCGAAAATCTAAAGGTTTCGCCTTTATGACCCATAACTAGATCAGAGACGAATTCTCAGGAAGTCAGGGCGAAGATGGTATAAAGAATGTTGCTTGAAAGAGGAAAGTTTTTATTTTCGCAAAGCATTTTACACTCTTGGGAATTCTCTCGGCCCACCTCCTCAACAACAACAATGAAGAACCACAATCTCCAACAGTGACAAAAAGCCAAGAGAATCCATTGAAATTAGAGACGGCCGGATTATAATGTAGTATCTCAGAAGAACATTTAGGTGAGATCGAGTGAGCGGAAGCAGCCCAGTCATTCATCAAGTTATTGAAAGTTCCCAATGCTCAAAAGCGGATCGAGCTGCTATGATTGAAGAGATTGTCTATGCAAAGCAACGTCGCTTAGATCTTGTCACATTGCTCGAAGGTGAACCCATTGCCGCAAGTGATTTTTGGATTATCACAAAAGAGCTACATCGATAAAGTGTTGGCAAGATTCAACATGAAAGATTGTAGACCAGGAGATACCCCTGTGGCTAAAGGTGATAAATTCAGTTTGAATCAATGTCCCAAAAACGAGCTTGCAAAAAAGGAAATGGAATTACTTCCCTATGCATCGGCTGTGGGAAGTCTTATGTATGCACAAGTATGCACGCGTCCGGATATTGCGTTCATAGTAGGCATGCTAGGTAGATACTTGAGTAATCCCGGTATGGATCATTGGAAAGCAGTCAAACGTGTTTTGCGGTATCTGCAAAGAACAAAGGATTATATGCTCACTTATAGGAAATCGGATCAGCTTGAGATCATTGGGTATTCTGATTCGGATTTCGCGGGATGCCAAGACAGTCGTAGATCCACGTCAGGTTATGTCTTTATGCTCGCCGGAGGGGCTATATCTTGGAAAAGTGTTAAACAAACATTGATAGCCACCTCTACAATGGAAGCAGAATTCATAGCTTGTTTTGAGGCATCACAACATGGAGTATGGCTGCGAAACTTTATTCAAGGACTGCAAATTGTGGATAGTATTGAAAGACCACTCAAGTTATATTGTGACAATAAGTCCGCAGTCATGTACTCCAACAACAACAGGAGCTCGTCGAAGTCTAAACACATTGACATCAAGTTCCTTGCTGTTAAGGATAGAATTCAGAGTAGACAATTGCAAATTGAACACTTAGGTTCGACTTCCATGCTTGTGGATCCTTTTACTAAAGGTTTACCGCCTTCGGTCTTTCATGAGCATGTATTTCACATGGGTATTCGACCTTGTAATACTTTGGTTTAGTGGGAGTTTATGTTCATCTATGTAATAACATTGAATTTCAGTTATATTAAGTGCACTTTAGTTACTTTGGTTTTAGTTACTTTGAATTATGCTTTGATATTTTCTGATCTCACTACAGTTTCACAGGACCAGTTGAAAATAGACATGCAAAAGATCACATAGCATGTAATTTTCATGCTGCACACTCATATTTTGATTTGTGTTGCTAGATGTGTTGATATTTGTGATCACTGATGAGTTTAGTCATGTATACGTGTTGTGACTTAAACTTCTTTGGTTCTATATTAACATGTTTAGTAGACCGGATCGGTAAAGATGATTAATATAAATAGTAAGCGCGCAACTTCAGTAATGTACAATCATTTGGTGACTTTTATGTTGGCCCAAGTGGGAGATTGTTGGAACATTTTAATATGGTCCAACATAATAGTCTAAAGATTGTATAATATTTATGGCTATTTATTGATTGACCCGATTACGTGATCTACTAAGGTTATATAATTTATAGGGTCAAACGATTATCTATAAAAGTATGAGGACTATTGTGCAGATACTACTTTGGATAACTTTAATTTTGTTATGGATGAAATTAAAGTTATAATAAAGTTAGGGACTTATTCTCTAAATAATGGTTGTGGTCCCCAAGTGCAACCTATAAATAGGTCAATAGAATCTCATTCCTATTGACCAGACGTAATATCAAGACTCTACAGATTACAGAGAATCTGTGAGAGAGCGTTGTCACTTGGAAGATTAATTTCCATACTTCAGAATCATCAACAACATCATGAATCCGAATCCATGTACGCTTCCGCTTTATGTTTATCAATCGTATTCGACATGTGTGATTTATGTGATGAATTATGTGAATCATTAATTTGATTCCAACAGTTACTATATATAAAAATAACTCAACTATAATGACTCAATTTTGAGGAAACGGAAGGAGTAAATAAATACGGGCACGAATATAGTAAACTCTATGAGCAACGCTAAAGTTTTTATGTGATGATTCAACTATAATATTGTATTTTACTCCCTTCATTACATAAAATGCAGTTCGTCGTTTTGCAATTTAGGTACGTTTTGTAATAGTGGGGTCATTTTTCTTTTTTGTAAAAGTCAACGCATTTATTTTCACTTACTTTATTCTCTCTTCATCTCTCTACATTTTTCATTTCCCTACTTTATTCTTGTTTTACTAAACTCAATTAACACAATTTTTCTTAAACCACGTGTCAATATAAAACGCCTCCACTATCGCAGAATAGAGAGGAAAAATAAAAAAAAGAATCAATTAATAATTATTTCTCTAAAACACAACATCTATGAAAAGGTCACATTTAAATGAAATAAAAAAAAATCAATAAAAAAAACCTTTATAAATATATTGAACGTGAGCCATTAATTCACATCTCCTCTTTCTCTCTTTTTGACCTACAACCTATTCAAAAATATGGACAGTAACAAGAAAATCGCCACCACCAGTGCTCTAAATGAGGCCTTAAATCGAAACCGCCAAGAACTTGAAGCTGCAACGGCAAACCATGTCAATTTGGTCGTAGCTGCGTCCACATTAATGCAAGTGACCGTGAGTAACAAACGTGATCTGGAAAATGCCGGAGCTCTCTTGGCCGGGAACCCCGTATGGACAGGTACGCTAATTGCATCAAAGAAAATGGCTAAAGAAGTTCGAGAGTTGGCCGGGAAATATCCTAATGTGAAGGTGGAGGAGATGTAACGAGGTATACCTTTCTTTATCATTTATTACTTAGTTAATGGCTGAATCTCTTACTTCCTCTTCCTCGTTTACCACAGACATCATCGGAATCGGACTGTTTCTCCAACCTCTCCATTAGTGTTTTCCAGTCATCTATCTATGTATCTTCTTTCTTTTTTTTTTTTATGTATTTGTATGGTGATCAAAGCCTATAATAATTTGGTCCTATCTTGGAACATACCTTGTTACATCTCATCAACCTTCACATTAGGATATTTTCCAGCCAACTCTCGAACTTCTTTAGCCATTTTCTTTGATGCAATTAGCGTACCTGTCCATACGGGGTTCCCGGCCAAGAGAGCTCCGGCATTTTCCAGATCACGTGTGCTGTTCACGGGCACTTGCGTCAGTGTCGACGCCGCTTGGACCAAACTAGCATGGTTGGCCATAGCCGCTTCAAGTGCTTGTTTACCAAGATTTAAGCTCTCTCTCGCAGCGCTAGTGGTAGCGATTTTCTTGTTGCTGTCCATATTTTAAAATAGGGTGTAGGTAAAAAAGAGACGAAGAGGAGATGTGAATTAATGGCTCACGTTCAATATATTTATAAAGGTTTTTTTATTGATTTTTTATTTATTTTTATTTCATTTAAATGTGACCTTTTCATAGATGATGTGTCTTAGAGAAATAATTACTAATTGATTCTTTTTTTTTTCCCTCTCTATTCTGTGATAGTGGAGACGTTTTATTTTGACACGTAATTTAAGAAAAATTGTGTTAATTGACTTTAGTGAAAGAAGAATAAAGTAGGAAATGAAAAATGTAGAGAGATAAAGAGAGAGTAAAGTAAGTGAGAATAAATGCGTTGACTTTTACTAAAAAGAAAAATGACTCCATTATTACAAAACGTACCTAAATTGCAAAATGACTCCACTATTATGTAATTATGTAATGAATGGAGTAAAATACAATATTATAGTTGAATCATCACATAAAAACTTAAGCGTTGCTCATTGAGTTTACTATATTCGTGTCGGTATTTATTTACTCCCTCCGTTTCCTCAAAATTGAGTCATTATAGTTGAGTTATTTTTATATATAGTAACTTTTTTCTCTTCCTTACTTTACTCTCTTTTACTCCCTCCGTCTTGCTTAATATGACACGTTTTCCTTTTTAGTTTGTCCCAACTAAGATGTCACATTTCCTTTTTTAAAAACCTTCTCTCTCCGATTAATACACCAAACCAATTTTTCTCACTCCTATTAAGATATTCATCTTTCTTCTTCTCTCTATTTTATACTTACAACCAACTTTTCTCTCTCCAATTAAACACTTTAACCCATAACCTCTAAAGTCCTATGCCAGCCAAGAAATGTGTTATTTTAGCTGGACGGCGGGACAGAGGCGGACCTACGATTGGCGGCTGGGGGATCCTTGGAACCCCAAGCAATTTGAGTTTCAACTATATATATGTGTAAGACGCCATTCACATTCTGTCTCTAGCTTAGTTGGTCACGGATTTTCATAACTACTTTTTAGATTTTCATCCCTCCGGGCCTCACAGTTATGTGGAGTATTTATTCAGGAGAATAAAACTTTTTGGATTTTCATAACTACTTATTAGATTTTCTTATATCTAGTAATTAATTTATGTTTATAATTTTTAATTTTCACAGACTAGTAATTTTGTGAATTTTTTGTTCATTTTTCATTTTTTTATTATAAAAAATACTAATATTTTTAATTTATATTGCTTTTTCTAAATTTATTTATTTTTTCATTATCCATCTCTCCCGCAGTTCCATAACGTTCGTGTCGGCTATTTCTGGTGTCATTGACACTGAAAATACACATCAATTGTTAATACTTCAGACGTCCACCAAAAATAATCCTATTGGAGGACAACACATTTTTAATCCGAGATTGGTGTGTATGAAAGATAAATATATAAAGTTGGTAAAGTACGAAAAAGAATGAAATTTTTTTAATTAATTAGAAGAAAAAAAAGATTAAAAAAAAGTGGACGATAATTTTGGGGTGACTTTTCATTTCGGTGGATGGATGAAATGGAAAGATGAGACAATTTTTTGTGAACGGACAAAATATGGAAAGATAAGACGAAGTAGTAATTTGGACCCCCCAGTATCAAAATCATGCGTCCGCCACTGCGGGGGAGTACTTCATTTTCTCTTATTTTATTCACTTTTTACTTTATTCTCTTTACTTTTTTCTTTCTCTTACTTTTTTCTTCCTCTTACTTTTTTGTCTATTTATTTAGAACATTTAACATCTCTTTAAGAAAGTATTCATAAATTTAATACCAAATATACTACTCCCTTAGTCTCACAATCACTTATACCATAAAAAATATTTAGGCTTCACATTTCACCAACTTATTTCACTCACATTTTATTATTATAAAACTAATATATATACATATGACTCACATTTCACTAACTTATTTAACTTACTTTTCTTTAGATTTTATTAAAACTCATGTCCAAAGTCAAAACTATATAAGTTAAAACTATGATTTCGACCATTGAAAAATGTCAACAGATCACAAAAAAGCATTAACAAGAAAATGTTAAAAGAGTTTCAACGGTAGTCAATGTGTTGATATTGTGTTGATACTGTGTTGACATTAAAATCTTGAAATTTTACATTGTGCTGATATTGTATTGAAACAGTGTTGAAGCTGTGTTGAGGAGTTTTGAGTCTGTACAATATATAAGTTTGCATTTTATCACTATCCATCCATATTATATGTAAGAACTTTATATTAAATGATATCCTATAATTTTTATTTTATAGGTTATACTATAAAATATAATAAGTTAATTTTACATAAACTTTATTATAATTGAATATTAGGGTGCATTAAAAATAAGTTAATAGACACGGATTTTGACATCACGCCTATATATATTGACTTGGATTCTACATATTTCTCATATACAGTAATTTTTATTATAAATATATACCATACATAATTTATTTAGCAACCGGTAGTAATGTTCATGTAATGGCGTTCTTTTTATAGTCATTTAACATATTTTAAAATATTAATTTTAAATTTTAGTTAATTAAATGAAATTTAGAACAATATCATTATATAAAAATTGTAAAATAACTATGAATTATACAACTAAAATATACCATAAACTCAAAATTATTAATAAAAAATTATCAAAATTTGGAGAGCTTTGATCCATCATCTATAAATAGGGACATATAAAACATCAGTTGATTAAACTCTAATAATAAAAAAGTAATCCACTTGCATCACCTATAACAAAAAATTTCAATTAGAATAGTTACAACATTAATTTAATATTGCTCAAATAAATATAATAGAATAATTAAAAATACCATATTAGAATCAATCGAAACATACAATAATTATAAACCTTTATAAACCTAAATCAATATATTAACATGGTACAACATAAATAAACCAAACACTCAACCATTCATTCTCACCCCAAATAAACCCTAAAGAAGAATCTAGTATCTCTATTAGAATCATAAAAAAAAATTAGCCAAAGATGAATGAGAAATATAAACACAAAACTTTTGCACAAACACAACTCATCTTCCTTCCGATTTCTACTGGCATCCTTAACCCAAAATCATGCATTATTTTGCATTAACATATTATATTGTCATTTTTATTATAGATATATTAAGTGTGTGCCATAGAAGATATATTTAGTGTTGCAGTCAATATTATAGTCGAACAAATAGATAGTTTTGGAACACAGAGAATTTTTTTAATAGATAAATATATATTCTATATAACTCTAAATTTCTTTTATATACATTAAATAATTAATATAAATGTGTATGCATGTATTATAAAGTGTGCATGTGTAAATTGGATTACATAGTACTATTCGTATACGTACTTTACATATATAAATATTTATATATTTTGTTTTGGATAGACTAAGGTTATAATATTAAACAAATATGCATACGTACGTGGCATTGCAAATGAGTATTTTCATGCATTAGTTTGTAGTTCAAGTGTTTAAAAAATTACACGTTTTTAATTCTTCTCTTATACGTGTTTTCCTTAGAAATATATATAACAAATAGAAGTGAGTCACCTAGTTTTGCAATTGACGTATATTAGGACTATAGAATATATATTCTTTTTTTCATGAGAATGGGAAAGGAGGAATTTGAGGAAGGTACGGTATATAGATATTAAAAGAACGAGAGTTAGGAAAAAAAAGGACAGTAGGAGAAGAATATTCAGGGTTTAGAAGTAAGAACTATATATGAGAGTGGTAAATGAAAGAGAAGAGATTGAGCTTTTGAGTAGTTTATCTATTGTGATCAGGCGTGTATAAATCACACTTTTAATTTTACATGTTTTATGTGCTTCTTTGTTAGGTGTTAAATATAGTGAATAATTTAATTATATAATGTGACTCTGATATAATTATGTGTTATTTGATATAGATGGTAGTTTCTGAAATTATATAATATATGTGTTTTATTTACATGACGAGTGGATTATTTATTTTAAATTTTGAATTTATTTTTGGTAAGTGCATAAGAGCATCTCCATCCGTGCTCTTAGCTAAGAGCACGGAAGTGGGCCCGGATCCACTTTTACTTTTTGTCCTTAGCTAAGAGCACAACACTCACATCCGTGCACTTAGCTAAGGACAAGCTCAAGGGTCCCACCATTCTATTATTCAATTTAAATACTTCAATTATTAAAAACATTTCTACATTATAAAAATACATTACAAATTAAAATTACATAATTAAAATCCTAAAAAATTAAAATTACATAATTAAAATCTTAAAAATAAAAATTACATAATTAAAATACTAAAAAATAAAAATACATAATTAAAATCCTAGAAAATAAAAATTACACACGTGGAAGACTAGTCCTCTAACCTCAATTGCCTCTTGAGACCTCGGATCATTTGCTCATGTGTTGCAAGTTGCTCTGGAGTCATCTTAGACATATCGTTCAAATAGAGTTGACCCAAGAAGGTCCACAACGTGTTGTTCGGGGGTGGAGGAGGCACAAAGGGAGCCGAAGCGGGGGCGGCTGGAGTCCGGGCGCGACGGCGGGTGGTCGTCGCCTTCTTCCTTCCTTGCGGTCGGCGAGAACTGCTCGGGGCAGCGTCGGGGCTACCCAACTTAGTTCCGGAAAGCTGGGTAGTCACATCATCGGAGGCTGTCGTCGGATAGGGCTACCGACCTCGACCGTTTGCTGGAGGAGCTGGAGGAGGATGCTACTTTCTGCGGATGCTCTAAGTCATAAGAGTTGGGGTGTGACATCTACATATCACCATTATACATAATCAATTTTAGCCAGAAAACATCCAACGGATTCTCTACAACCGGCTATATAACCTCCAACGTCATATATCAGAATTTTATCCAAATTGACGACATTCTCTCTCCTTATAGATCCTGCATCCATGTATTCACAATACTTGCGGCATTTCTATTGTAATATCATATATTTATAGCAAAAAAAAAATGTAAAGATAGATTGACTTAAATTTATACAAAATTATTATTAATACAGTTCTCTACACTATATACTATCTAATTTAACAGGACAATTATTGCTCCGTTTCTCCCTTGGCCAATTTAAACGGCTTTTGCATTTAAGTTTGTTGGATTATAGCCCTAAATTTTGGCACCACACGCTTTATAATCATGGTGCTATTGATTCTATGGTTGAATTACATCACAAAACTTGATAATTTATGTGATTTTTATAATTGGTGATTAAATTGTAACGATCATAATAATAAATTGAATTTTTATAGACTAACTAAAATTAAATGGTTTTAATTTTTAAAATTGCATTTATATGCCTAGCATCAAAATAGGCACTGAAAGAGCAACGTTTTGTAAAACGTCGAAATTCAGTTACTCTTTAATTTAAAAATCAATTAAAACAATGACCGTTTCATGTTTTCAGCCGTTTCCTGCTAATGTCAATTTATAGGATATACTATAAAATATAATAAGTTAATATAGGCGTGATGTCAAAATCCGTTTCTATTAACTTATATTATAGCTTTGGAAATTTACACTGGGAGAAAATAAAATGCAATCTCACAGATTATTCTGCAAAATCAAATCTATACTAATCAAATCCTTAAATCTATACTAATTAAATCAATAAGAAGGTAAGTCATTAGTGGGAAAACTAATCAATCACAATTTCTTATTTAGTGGAGTTATCAATTACCCACGCTAATTAGTCAATCACAATTTCTTATTTAGTGAAATTTTTGGATGCCATATTTGTCACAGCACCACCTCTAAGCCTTTTTATATGTAAGGCTGCCTCCACCGAAATTCTACAACGGCATGCCGCTAGTGCTATGTGATACGATCATATCTATGTGAATATTCCTTTCTCTCATATTATTTAGTTAGTTTTTTATTTGCATATCTTTTCCATATAATTATTTTCTTATTCCCCAAGTCAGTGTATTTAGCTAGGGACCTTGTTATCCTTAGTTTCTTATTTATTTAGCATTATAAATATGAACCTTGTTATTCATCTCCATCAATCAAGAAATATCAATTATCCTTCTATTTTATTTTCACGCTTTTATCGGTATTGTTCTTGGTTTGATCGACCGTGACTATCTTTTATCCCTCCGACGATAGCAATCGCGACGCCGGAATCTTGTTAAGAGAAATCATCTTGTCAAGATACTTTTCCAAACATTTCATCGCCATTTTGAGTTGTACTTCCAGGTTCGATCTCGACTCTAGTTTTCTTGTCAAAATCATGGCGGATGATGCTTGCGCAGCGACCATTTATTCGAGAAAGCTCTTGTGTTTTTCTGTCAATATTTTTAGTCGCAAATGTAGAATTGTTCTTCCTTCAGGGTTCTTACGTATAGATATAGTAGTAAAGTCAATTATTTCTTGCCTTTTATAGCTGCATTCTTTTTACGTTATCATTATGTTACTAATATTTGTTGTTTTTGTTCTTATCATAGGAAAAAGAATGAGGGGAATATCTTATCGAGGTAATCATATTTGTTTCGGTAAATATGCTCTTCAAGCACTTGAACCCGCTTGGATCACATTGAGACAAATCAAAGCAGGTCACCTGGCAATGAAACAAAATGCACCCCGTGATGTAAATATATGGGTCCGTCTCATTCCGGACGAACCAGTTACAGTAAAACCTCCTGGAACGCGTATGGGTCGGGGGAAAGGATCCCTTGCATATTTGGTAGCTGTTGTTAAACCGGGGCGAATACTATATGAAATGAGTGGAGTAACCGAAAATATAGCTAAAAGGGCTATTTTAATAGCAGCATCCAAAATGCCTATACGAACTCGATTTATTATTTCGAGATAAAATGTAGAACGTACAGAAATGAGTCTTTGTTCTTATCAGAGGAATAAAGTTGTAATACCCGCTTTTATTATTACCTTTTTACGTTAAGATTTTGTTTTGAGAACGAGCAAGACCTTGAGAAAAATACTGTTTGGTTGTGAATGGAAATAGTGAATGCTTATTGTTTGGTTGCGAATGGAAATGGTGAATGCTTGAATTGTTGGAAATAGTGAATGCTTGAATTGTTGTTGATTAATCGTGTGGTGTCGACAAGAATGACATGTGATTCGTTGATGGAAAAATTTGGGCGTTCGTAACAGTAGAGTACTAAAATAAAACATAGCTACTTGGAATAACAATAGAGTACTAAAATAAAACACAGCAAATTCTAAAGCAAATATTCGCTTTGATCTATCTTGTTCTAGCCATTATATTTCTCCCACACGGTTTTGCCATATCTCCCTCTTCCCGTGAAAATCTCCAATTAAAAATCCATCCTTCTTCTTATGTATTCTTCCACAACGCAACTTCATCGTTTTCTTTTCAAAAAGGTATTTTCTTTTCTCCTCAATTTCATTGCATACACAAGAAAATCTCCATACTTTAGTATAATTTCTTGAAAACTTTGCCTGTGCATTAATTGCTGAAATCAAACAAATTAAAAGAAAAACATAATAAAAGGGGCGTAGAATGGGAATTTGAGAAGTAGAGAGAGAAACAGGGTGCTGTTTGGAATTGATGAAGAAGACGTGTTGGTGGCAGCGAGTATAGTATACATTTGTGTATTTTTGTTTCTTTTTTCTTTTTACACATTTGCGTATGATATTTGGGAGCATTAAGGTTCAATTCTTCCAACCTCTTTTGAGGTTGGAACATGAAGTTGGTTGAGGAGCTAAGCTTGTGAAGTGGGCTTTCTTTTTGAAATATGGACTATGTCCTAAATATATTTTGACGTGGAAAGGAGGTAAAAGTGTTTGTCTTCATATTTTGTGTTTTGATGGAACCTTTCTGAAGTGGTTTTGCCATATATGTTTAATCGAATTCGGGTCTCAGTAGGACCACAAACCCTGCCTGAACTAGTGTACGCCCAATATATTATGCGCTATCTTTTTGGAGTTGGCCGGTCTAGTGACTTGGTATTCCTCTAAGCGCATCTGTCTATTGTTTCTCTTGGTATAAGAAGTGGACCACGAGGTTACAATCTTATGCTTTCATTTACTACTTGTTTTAGATATTGGGCATATGGCGTCCAATACTAATTTTTTGGTAGTGGATATAGAGAATATTTGGTTAATGAAAGATCTAGGGAATGTTTATATTTATTATTTCAATTTAAATATCTTTTTGGGCCTCTAAATTTTTGCATAGCTATCGCCCATGTTCACCCCTTTCCGGGCCGTTGACATTATGAAACCCAAAAAACAATTTCAAAACTAAGTAAAAATAATTGTAATACGCAGCCCAACATATAAACTTTTCCTTTCCACTTCTCATGCTATCTTTTTATTTTTATCCGAATAACTGAATTTTCATGTAAATTTTAAGAAAAATTGAGCCCACTTTATTTTGGTGAATATATAGCAAAGGTATGTTTTCCCAAATCACTCTAAAAAATAGTGAAAATAGAGTTTAAGCCCATTTCTTTATTTTATATCTGGGTCTAGAAATTGGAGATTTATAAATTGCTAGGTTTATCCAAATTAAATGATTATATTGAAATTATTTAAATATATTTCCTAATTAGATTTTTGGATAAAATGGTTATGGGACTGTAATAATCGAACTATATTTAATAGGTTTATGGAATTAAGTATAATTCATAAGATTAAGGGGTGTAATAAATTGTTAATTTTCTTAAGTTGATAACTTGCTAACTCGTCAATCCAATGTATTAAAAATGTTAAAACGATGACATTAAAATATCAACATATGATTTGTTGAACTCCAATATAATGTGTTAATATTATACCTTAGGAGACTAGCAAAAGAGGCTAATACAGAAACTATATTTACAATCCAAGAAGATGGAGCCTTTAGAGACTAGCAAAAGAGGCCAACACCTATATTTGCAATTGTTTATCTCTCTTATCTCTTTTCTTTTCAATGGAAGGGAAGGGAGAGAGATGATGTAGAAATGAGGATTGCGTTCATGCATTTGTTATAGTGGTGGGTGCTATTATTTTTTTCCTTCTTTTTTTTTTATTTTTTGATTTTGGATTTTAGTTGTCCTTAGCTTTTTTGTACAGACACCCAAAATATATTAATGGTTTATTGGCATATATATAAGGATTATATATGGACGAACGTTCCTACTTATTTATTAAGAATTTCAAAAAAAAACATTCAAATATATATATATATAGGGGTGCGTTAAAATGACAACACTCTTAAAATGACACTGTGATACCACGCTAGACTCGCAATATTATAAATGCTAGATCTGCAATATCCAATACACTATAGATTGCAGTCTAGTGTATTGGATATTGCAGACGTGAAAAATTGCAGTCTAGCGTATTGGATATTGCAGTCCGCGAAAATTTACCCTTGAGTAATTTTTATGATTGCCACATGGCAGCTGATTATTCGTCTATGTGTACAAATGATTGGCTAGGATTGGTAGTATGGTGTTACCTTAAGAGGTGTTGTCATTTTAACACAAACCTATATAGATATTTTATATATCTATAAATATATAAAAGAGGAGTTTTGGTGAAATTTACAAGAATGCCATTTAAATTTAAAAATTACATTAAATTGAAAATTTCATATTAAATGGAAAGATAGTGGGAGGTTTTATAAGGAGTGGGAGGTTTCATAATGTATATTTAACGGCTAATGTTGGCATGAATCAAAATTAAGTTATTGATTTGCAGAGGCAAGCGATTGAGTGGGAGAACAGGGAAAGGATGAACTATAATTGCAAGTGAGTGTTCGCCTTGAATTTCGGTTGAATTTGTGTAGATCTAGAGTGTTTTGTTTGCATTCCTTTTTTGTTGATCTTATTTTTGTGGGTATGTGATTCTAAATTTTGCACTTACATCAAGGATTATGTACATAATATTTAGCTTATAAATATGTTATTTAAAGGTTGAATATCCATGCATACCTACTTACCTTATGGAACTCAAGCATACCATTTTTGATTTAATGTTTAAATATTATATTATGTGATTTATTTATTATGCTTAAATGTTGATTTGTATAGATTTTTTATTCTCATATAACTAATATTCTTACTCATATTGTTCATTGTTAATATTAATTCTAATTTTATTTAATTAATTTAAAATTAAAACTTAATATTTTAAAAATATGTTATACTAATAGGGTTACAAAGAAATGAAGCTGATGGGTTTGCATTTTAATTTTAAAAAATGCCATTGTGGTTAATTTAAATGCATATTATAAGTTTTAATCACAATTAAGTTATACTAATAGGGTTACAAAGAAATGGAAGCTGATGGGGTTGCAACAAAGAAATATGGAAAGCCAAAAGACTCAACGATCCCATAAACTATAACAATTGGTGTATTTGGCATTCTCTATTAGCAATTACTAAATCATAAGATGTGCCAAATGAAACGCATGCATTATTACTTCATATATTAAAGCTTCAAACTTTTCATTTGCACCAACCCAAATTGCTTTGGTTCTTTGGTTCTATATAAACCATCTACATCATACTCCTTCCTCAATCCTCTTACTCCAGTGTCTAAGAATCTGTAGAGCTTCGGGAAGGACTTGAAATGAGATGGATCGAGCACTGTCGCCTAATTGTCTCAATCCAATTTGATGATCCATGAGGATAGATCGGGAAGCGGTATAGGAAGGAATAGATTGTGTGTTTCGATAGGTTTAATAATGTTAATTAAACCAATTAATGTAATATTTTTTTTTACGGTATTAACTCAGTTGTTTACGGTATGAATCTAAACTAATCCTAGTACAAACCCGGTGTCGTAGACGAGGTCTTCATTAAGAGCCTGGTGTGGTCAACGTTCCTTTCACCGGGACTATTGACACCTCGCCCAAAAAAGCAAGCAAGCACCTCTTTGCATCTTCTGTAGTCACAGTGATTTGAAATTTCATCCACGCAATCAGTCAAGAGACCTCTTTTTAGGGGAGTTCCAGCACCAGCCCTTCGCTCGGGTATCTTGGAGTCTTCCATCCTCTGATGTCACCAAAATTTTCCATTGCTTGCAATAGGGAAAATGGAAAATCCGGGCACCATCCTTTCACCCATATGCTTAAGCGCCAAAAAAGTCGTCTCTTTTCGAACTCCCAATTAGGCTTGAAAGCTTGAAAGATAATCTTATTTCGAATATCCCAAATGGACCATGTGCCCGAGGCTATCTCACGGGCCGGCCATTGTTATCTAATGTGTACCAAACAACCATAAATAACCTGAAAGCACTCTTTTTAAGCCTAAATATGACTCAGCGAATAGGCCCTTAAAGTTAGGGCCATTGTTCGTTGGGTCTTCGGTCGTCAGCTCCCATGTAATAAGGTCACCAACTTCCTTGTTCTTCCGACTCTAGGTAGACATCAACCGTCATACGTGGTGTTACAGCTACCCGAGCATGGTCACGCCGACCGCTTTGTGAGGAGGCACTCCTCTTACTTGTCTAAACTGTATCCCATTTATATTAGTTACTTCACCTCTCATCAATAGTCCATCTAACATCTACTAACAGTATTTTCAATATGATCAGTCATTAAATTTGAGGATTTGAGTCTAATTCTAAACAAGATTTAATCTTTTAGAATTTAAATTGTTAGTATTATAATAAAATATGGAAAATTGCCAACTTGTCTTATTTATGGTCAACGCCAACCAATTGAAAATAAGAAATAATGGTTCATTAGAGGAAAAATAGTCTTGAAAAGCAGCTGTAACATGTGTTTAGTTTGTAATAGTACTAATTTGACTTCCTACCAATAATTATGAATGTGCTCTGCATTAATTTTCATGATATAATCTCAACCTAGCTAGAACGTTAATTAAGCAAAATACAGGTCAAAACTAAGCCTAATTATTTGATAGTTGATACTCCGCTTGATAGTGTAAAAGTATCTAATAGCACACATCCATTTAGACTGAAGCTAAGACCTTTCACTTAATTAGAGGGTCTTGCTTCGCCTTTGCCATTTTCGCTAGGCTCAATGACGGATTTTAGAAATGAAATTGAACTTAGATACATATTGCTAGGTTGTTGGTGGCGTCAAAAGGCCGAATACAATGCGGTTTTCATTGGCAATGGACTGTATAAAAAGAACGAAAGTGAACCTTAATCCTATAATATTCAGCTTTTCGCACTATCTAGTTGGAGTTTATTGTTAATTCCGAATTCAGCTATCTATTCATTTAGCTGCCAGAGCAACAAGACACATGTTGCACCACTAACAATAGATGAGGTCTTGATGAGCCAATGGTAATATCGTCCGACCTCCTGACTCAACCCAGATCTGCCATTAGTTAGACTGTGTATGTGATAATAATGAATCCACTCCATATTATTTTAATTCAATTTTTTATATTATCCAGATCAATGGGATCTTGTCGCATAGCATATAGCTTGAATTGACTTAGTCTTCTAATTATAAATAGGAATATAATATATTATTTCATTATTTCTTCATAGTATATCTATTTCAGGAAGTTTTCTTTTGCAGTGTTTATTGTACATCCAACTAATCTCTAGCTACAAGTTGTAATATAGTAGTATCATCTTTGCCTTGGAATTCTTTCGAAATAATAGGATAAATGATAATTGCCTTTGAATTTTTCATGTAGTTGGCCTCATTATTCCTTTTTCCCAATTAAATTTATGCAGCCGTGTTAGTATTGAATATATCATCATTTTTCATCGACATCCAATAGTCTCCAATACTAAATCTTCCCAATTAATTTTCAACGATGCATTTCAAGTCAACTCGTAGAGGAGGAATTTCTTTGGTGCTTCCTTCCCTCCCCTAATTTGCTTTTTCATTTTATTTTTAAATAGGAAAATTTTGACTTATATATACACATGTTGATCACTATAATATCACTAGTAGGAATAATATTCAACTCTTCCTATCCTTCTTCACATACCTGCCACCATGGTCGGAGCACCAATTTCTTACTCCGGCAACCCGCCTCAGCCTCAGCCTCCGCCCGCCGCCGGTAAGTCCGCCAACTAAGCCTTATGCACTAATTCAAAACATTTCAAATCTCAAAATTTTCAATTATAGTCTGTTTGGTACATAAAATTGGAACGGCGAATTTTGGAATTGAAGTACTAGTAAAATATTTCAATTTCGAACACAGTTCCAATTTCATTATACTAGCACTAATTTTATAATGTTTTCGCGATATGTAGCTACTAATCCGGCCATGTATCCCGACGCGACGGCGAGATACGCTGCGCCGCCACCTCAAATATACGCCACACCGAGCGCGCCCATCTCGACGCTCCTCCCATACGGCGGCCAAACGCCGCCTTACGGGGCGCCACCGCCGACATCCGCGCCTATCAATACGAGCAACCTCTATCCACCGAATCCGCCGCCGACTTCGACTTATCCCTCCGCCGTCCCATACCCGCCGTCGTCGGCCGCCGCCCCGCCGCCTTTTTTTCCTCTATACTCGACTGCTCCGAACAGCAACACATATCCGCCCAATCCGGCGCCGACGCCTTTTCCGCCGCCGGCTTATGCTTATCCATCCGCCGCCCCCTTTCAGCCGTCGTCCGCCGCCGCGGCGCCGCCTCCTTTTCCTCCATGCTCGGCTGCTCCGAATCATAATAAATATCCTTCATCGGGTCAGCCGCCCTTTGGCGGCGGTTACCAGCCACCGGCCGCCGGCGCTTACACTCCGGCGGCGTATCATTCTTCACAGCCGCCCGCCGGTTACGGTGCGCCGCCGCCGAATGGTGGTGTCTATCCTCCCCAATATTGAAGCTCAACCACAAAAAATTGAATTATCAAATTTGTGATTGCATATGAAAGTATTTTCAGTAAATTTATTTTATCATTGTATGTTTGTGGATTGATTTTGGAGTTATTGATTGATTCATCATTAATTAGTTGGGCTCGATATTTCATAAGTAATTAGTAATCTTGATTTTTTGTGAATAAATTTTAGTCAAGATCTTCTCTTATTTTCAGTATTCTATATAAGTGTTTTTTTAGAATAGAAGTATAGAACTTTGAATTTTGGCAATTAAGTAGTAGTAGTAGTAGTAGTAGACTAGTATTAACTGATAAATTGGCGTTGGAATTAAAGTTGAATTCGTTCACCGATAAATTAGTGCAATTACATTTGATTGAAACAGAAAATTGCAAGTTGCAATTACACTTGTATTCAATTGACTACCGTGTTGAAATTTTTTAAAATGTTTATATAATTTAAATTGTTTAGAAAATTAAAGAAAATTCAGGTCATTTTAGAAAGGAAAAAAAAAGGATGGAGACAATGAGAATTGACAAAGTCCCGTTTTTTTCCTTTTTGGTGTGCATTTATAATTAGGATCCACTCTCACAACAGGAGAAATCCAAATAATTTTTAAAAAATAAACACTTTCTTATTTTAATTCTTAATTAGTCTGTTTTTGAGAGTGACGAAGGTTGCAGCTCACATCGAAAATAGAGGTGATGGATCTTGACGTTGATGTTGATGGCAAACGAAGAATAAAATTAAATCACAACATGAAAATGTTGAAAAAACTGTAAATTCGACGTCAACACCAACTTTAACAACTAAATTAAATGAATTTCTCAGTTTTTGTGGGCTGATGATATTTGTTGCGTAAAACTCTCTCGAATTCCAATTCCATCTAAATCCACTGTTGAATATTTTTACAAATTAAGACCAAGTCAAAATTATTAATTTATAAGAAAAAGTCAAACGAATGTCCAATAGATAAGTGATATTTTACAGCTAAGATCTCAAATTACATATTCGTTTGACTTTTAAAGATCTATTATAGTTTACATTCTTTTTGCATTAATTATTACAATAAAATCAGATACATCCAACGAAGTTTAAAACAAGATAATTAAATTATGAAGTTTTAATTATTCTATCTAAGTGATGATGAGGGGGTAATTGCACCGGACATACAAAATGTTTCAACAATGTTTCAAATCAGTAAAAAAAAATTTGCTTGAGAAAAATCCTTGTGGGGGTTGTCTGAGCCGGAAAGGTGTTTGAGTATCTTGTTGGGGAGCTGGTGCGGCGGCGGGCTGTCGACGGAGATGAAGGAGAGGGTATAGAAAGGGAATGGGAGGGAATAGAGGAGTTGGAGGAGATGCTGATGGTAGTGGGAGTTACGGAGGTATGATCTTGGATTTGCTTGAGATGGGGGGAGGGCGGTGGCAGACTGTGGCAGTGGCAGTGGAGATAAAGGTGGGTGAAGTTGAGAAGAAAAGTTAACGGTGTCAATAATTTAGACGGAATGTACTAA
Organism: Salvia hispanica; assembly: GCF_023119035.1. NCBI lineage: Eukaryota > Viridiplantae > Streptophyta > Magnoliopsida > Lamiales > Lamiaceae > Salvia > Salvia hispanica. The sequence continues at coordinate 50,315,993 of NC_062965.1, read as the reverse complement.
TCTTGAACACTAATTAAATTTTTTGTATAATACTCTCTCCGTTCCAGATAATTTGGGACACTTTAATCCGGCACGGGTTTTAAGAAATCTAATGAAAAGTGAGTTGAAAAAGTTGGTGGGATGTGAGTCATACTTTTAAAGTATTAGTTTTATAATAAAATGTGAGTAGGAATGGGTTAGTGGAATATGAGGTCCACTACCAAAAATGGTAAAAGTGAAATGGGACAAATTATGTGGGACGGCCCGAAATGGAATACTGGGTCAAATTATCTGGGACGGATGGAGTATTTGTTAACTTAAAACTTTTTGTACTGATTTGAAACATTGTTGAAACATTTTGTATGTCCGATGCAATTACCCCGATGATGAGCCATAATTTTAATGTTGGGAGTCCAAACTTAAAATTCATAATTGTAAGGTATTTTCGATGTCTTCGTTGCCAAAAAATTGATATGACCTAAGTAGCAGAAACTAAAAAAAAAAAGATGTACATGAGATAAAAATTAGGTCATCCACAACGCTATCTCTTATCCATTTTTTAATCCTCTCATCTCTTCACTATTGATGGGTCTCACTGTACTTTTCACTCCATCTTTTAACTAAGAGATAGCAGTTAGCACCTACATCCATTCATCTCTTAACCATCTCATCTCTTAACTATTCATTCAATTTCATTTTTTTTAAATTTTCAACAAATCCAATTGATAAAAACCACACTTCATTAAATAAAATAAAATTACAATTTAAAATCTTCAAAATATAAAAAACACATAATTAAAATCATAAAAAAAACACCATTAAAAGTCTCATTTGTTTTTTTATGGTAGATAATTTGTGGGAATGATTTGGTATTTATAAAAATGATTGGTGGCTATTAAAAAAATTGAAAAAAAATTACAAATTTGAAAAAACGGCTAGTATAATTTTTGGAATTTATTTATATATTTTTTTTAATTTTTGAATTTTTTATGAATTTAAAAAAAATAAAAAAAAATCAATTTTAACGGATATAAACGACGCCCACTCGCGGGCCAACGAGTGGGCGTCACGCACAAACCACAGCTCGCCACGTCGCCAAGTCGCATGGCGAGCTGTCTCTCCAGCTGCCTCTTCGGAAGGAGACGCAGGACTCGACGGAGACGAGATGGCGACGAGACGGAGGTTGCATCGCTATCTCGCTGCCATCTCGTCTCGGAGAGACGAGATGGAGACACCTACGCTATGCGCTGTGGGTGCCCTTACTCCTATTTTCTTTTCCCATCTAACCATACATGCTAAATCATACTCCCTTCATCCCAATTAAGTTGTGGTAAAAAAATTTGGCACAAAAATTAAGAAATTGTGTTAAACGAATAAATAGGAGAGCGAGAAAAAGTAGGCAAGATGATGGAGAGTAAAGTAGGTCATTGAATAAAATAAGAGTAATCAAATGTTTTATTTTTGGTCAAAAAGTGAAATGACTCAACTTTGCGAATCAATTTAGTTGGGATGAAGGGAGTAGTGCAGTACTATTTCACAATCCTGTCTAATTATTTTTCCACATAAAATTTTATCAGAAATTCAGTATAAATGATAAATAAATAGATTTATAAATCTTTTTTGAAAAATATATAGGATAACTTCAAATTAATTAGAAAAAGTCATAAAACTAAACAAAAGAATTTTATGAAACTAAACAAGCAATAAATATAAACAAATCGATCTTCATGAAACTTAGGAAATGAACAAAAGGAGCTTTTTGGTGTGTCTCATGATATAGGGATAATACTCTATCGTCCTTTTATAATTGACTCGTATTTCCTTTTAGGTTATCGCATTAATTATAGTTGAGTTATTTCTTTTGAGCAAAAAATAACTTATTTCTTCTTACTTACTAAGTATTTTAGTCTCTGTTATTTTATTTTCTTTTCATTTCTATATCTTTTTTATTTCCTACTTTATTCTTCATTTATTTAAATCATTTTTAATACAATTTTTCAAATTTTGTGTCTGAACTAGAAATACTCCACTTAGAGTGGCATGGAAGGGCCATGTATTTTTGTTGTATATAGTGGCGTTTCCTTCACTTATATTCTGGCGGCTCAACAACAGACATGTATGTTGGTACAGCTCACGGCATCGTGCAACCATGACCGGTGTAGTTAGTCTATATAAACCTAAGTACCTGACACATACCAATTTTAGTTTTTAACGGTTTTTCCAAAGGTTATTTATTTGGTTTTATGTGTTACTCCTTCCAATCCATAAGTTAAAAAGTCATTTTGATTCCGCATGGATTTTAGAAAAATGTTTGATTTTGTAAAAAACAAGTAAGGGAGAAATTGAGTGAAACATTGAACTCAGTTAAAGTATTGATTTTTTATTGGATTGTGAGTTAAAAATTGGTGGAATGTTAGGTGTGCATACTAAAACTGAAATGAAGTGAACAGTTCTATAAATCATGGACAATCTAAAATGGCAAAATGATTCTTAAATATGCAGAGAGAGTAGTAATTTATTCATTTTTTTGCGGAGTTATGCGAATTTGTTTTCAACAAACGAACAAAACTACTTCCTTCGCGCGCCAATAAATATCCTAATTTTGACTTGTGCATATTTTAAAAATTGTTTGACCGGAGTATTAATTTCATATTAAAATGTGAGTGTAATGAGTTAGTAGAATGTGGTGTCTACTTACTAAAATTAGTAAAAATAAAATGAATTATTTATTGATGGAGAAAAAAGAAAAAAATGTGACATTTAATAACATACGGAGGGAGTATTATAATAACACCTCAATCAACCAAAAACCATAAATAATGATAGATGCATCATGCATTAACAATCCAAAATCATATATTAAATCCATAACAAGTTTAATTATTAAGAGTAACATTTGTAATTTCACTAGTGGAGGAGGAGGTGCTTCCATTCCTCACCTAATTCGCTTGTTGTTTTCTTTTAAAATAGGAAAATTTGCTACTTATATATACAAATTGATCATAATCACATTACATCATCCCTTCACATATATGCCACCATGGTCGGAGCACCACTTTCCTACCCCGGCAACCAGCCTCAGCCTCCGCCCGCCGCAGGTATGTACCACCAACTAAACCATCTGCATTAATTCAGCATTCCAAATCTCGGAATTTTCAATTAATCAACTACTAATAATATTCTGCTTTCATTATATATATGTAGCTACTAATCCGGCCATGAATCCCGATGCGGCAGCGGAGAAATGCGCTCCTCCGCTACCTCAGATGAACGCTACATCAAGTGCACCGCCACCGATGTCCGCGCCTATCAATACGATCTACCTTTATCAACCCAATCCTGCAACTTCTACTTATCCAGCCGGCACCTATTAATTTTCCACTTTAATCATTTTTGCCGCCCCATTAATTGTCTACTTTCACCATTAACCACAAATGGTAAGTAGATTTCACATTACATTAACTTATTTCATTCACATTTTATTATAAAATTAATATACAAAAGTGTAATCATATTCCATTAACTTTTTCAACTCACTTTTCTTTACATTTCTTAAAATTCGTCTCAAAATCAAAATGAACAATTAATGTTAAACTGAGGGAGTAAATGAAATGGTATGCATGAGTAATACGGTGTTGAAATTTGCCAATGTTAGAATTGCATAATTGTAAAGAACCTAAGATAATATATCTCACTTTCTACTAATTTAATCCACTTTCATTTTATTACTAAAATATAAAAATGTGACATATATTCTTCCGATTTTTTCAATACACTTCTGTTCACGATTTTTTAAACTCTGTGTCGATTTAAAAGGGGACTTATTCTGGATGGAGTACATTTTACACATGAAATTGTGTAAAATGATAGTAGTACTATATAATTCGTGAATATAGTATATAATTCTACTAATGCAATAGTATATAATTCGTGAATATAGCTGGTAACATGATATTTGCCGGCGGTTCCCAGCCACCGACCACCGGCCGTTACCCACCGCGGGGTTATCTTTCTTCACAACTCCAACCAATCAATTATCCGCCTCCAGGTGGGTTATGCAGGTATATATTGCAGTCGAATTTTCTGAATTATGGATAGTAGATTGCAAAATTAGTAGTATATATAGAGTATATTTTTAAGATAAAAATATTTCTTAATTTAATAACTAAAATTGAATTACACAAGAAGCAAGGATATTTTGTAGTTATTAAATTAAGAGATATTTTTATCTTAAAAATATACTAGTACTACTAATTTTGTAGTGAGCCATAGTACTTGCAATGGTAGACACACATATAGAAGCAAGGATAGACTTAAGTAACTTTTTATTCGTATAACATTATTAAATTTTTGGTACCTTATTTGATTCGTTTCATTAAAGTCTCTATAATCATAACAACACGTATGAAATTTTGTTATCTCAAAATATAGAATGTATAGCCTATACGAAATTTTTTATTGTATTACATGTATAACGGATTAATGTTTCCCTCTATAAACAAAAAAATCAACATTTTTTTCTTTAAACATTTCCAAACATTTATGTTGTGAAGCTGATGATAATGTTACCGCTTGGAACTATTATCCACATAATATAAATACAAGCGAAGCACCGCCGCCTGCCGGTGATGGTGCTTACAGTGTGCCGCCACCCAATGGCGGTGTCTATCCGCCCCAATATTAAAGCTCAGCCACCTCAAAATTTTGGATATGCATCTTTCAACAAGTTGGTTTTGTTATATTATGAAATTTGTGATATCAGTATTTTCAGCAAATTTTCATGATCAGTGTGTTTATGGAAAGATTTTTGTAGTTCATCATCATGGTTTCCGCTTTAACTTTTAGTTACTGATTTATCATTAATTTGGCTCGATATTTCACACTCCCTACTATATTAAGTACTAGTAATCATGATTTTTAGTTTAAAATATATAATCAGGATCTCCTTTAAATTACTACCTCCACCCACAAAAGAATAGTCTTAATAGGAAATGACATTAGTTGGAATGCAAAATTGATGATACTACTTGCTTCCTTAAAGTGAGGAATTTATCTTAAATAGGTAGAGATTAACTTTGATGAATAATATAAGAAATGGAAAATAAGAATATAATTTATAGATAATACAATACATATTTGAAAGCTCACATACATTTTAAATAGATGAGATTACGGAATTCTTGTATTGTACTATGCAGTATTCAATTCATAATAAATTAGTGCAATTGAAATAGAAAAAGGATGAGACCAAGTTCCATTTTTCTAGTTTATAATGGCAGAAATAGAACTTGTCAGATTAGATACAACGAATAAAATCTTCTCTAAAATCAGAAGATAGAAGCTAAGTTGACAGACCTTTAATGAATGACACATGAGAAATAAAAGTGAATTTCAACACCAAATTGCTGAGACTTGAGATTGAGCTCACGCCTAGTAAAATAATCTCACCATCACTCAACCATCACTTACATATTATAGAATTATTTTATTAAGTTATGAGCGTGGAGTAGGAATGGAATAGGAATGGTGGTGTAGAAGATCCGCTCCGCCTAAAATGACACCAACTTCAACCCTTGCGGTGATGATGGTGGGTCGGGTTGCTCTCTCTTGACCCACCATTGCATATTTGTAAAATTTGAGAACTAAGATTTTTTTTTATAAAAAAGTCAAACGAATTCCCAATAAATAAGTGATAATTATAGCTAATTTGATCTCAAATTGCATATATCCTTTTAACTTTTAAAGGTCAATTAAAGTTTACACTTAACATTCTTTTTGCATTGATTATTAAAATCAGATACATTTTAAAAGAACTTAAGAAATAAAACGTTGATAAAAGTATTCTTCATAAGAGGGAACATCTTTTTTATTCACGAAATTTGCCAAAGTATCATTTCAGATCCCGTGAACTTTGAAAATATCATTTGAGGTCCATCAACTATGAGTTAATATCATTTGAAGTACTTTTTTACTATTTTCAAATTTTTTTGAACAAAAATACTCTCAATACATTAAAAGTATATATTCTTAATAAACTTATTATATACTCATATTTTTTATAAATATCTTTACAATATACTAGTATTTTTGAATTTTAAAAAAAAAACAAATTAATGAATTCAATAAAGTGAAAGTAATATACCCAACCTACGTGCAGTGTAGATCCAGCAATCCGAAGACTATTCATCTCTGCAATTCCACACTCAAAATTATTCACACACAAAGGTAATTGACAACAATCAGAAACCAGTGAAGATTTAGGCGAAATGATAGAGATGAAGTTTCTCGGTATGGATTTCACCTGCGCTTTGAGTTCGTTGCAAAGCGGTCAAATTCCAGAAAAAGACTGCTTGCTTCCGTTAATATCAAAGCTATTGGGTTACTTGATCGTCGCCGCTTCCACCACCGTTAAACTCCCGCAGGTAAATGCAATAGCCTTTCCGATGACAATTGCCTCTTTTTTAAACTAGGTTTTGGGTGAATTTGTTGAAATTCTGTTATGATTTGATTTCGATTGGGTTTTCGTGATTATGATTATCTATAATTGATTTGAAGAAAGACTTGATTTTTGCGTGGGCGTGATGTAGTTCTGTATATTTGGATAATGAGTTTATTGTCTTTAGATGTTGAGATAACGAGTCTACAGAGTGATTTGGCTGCTCAAGAATTGTTGTTGAGTGGAAAGTTATGCGATTCATGAAGCTTTTATGGGAATTTAATGTGTGATTTCTTTGAATGCGTTAGGTAATCGAAAGAGGTATTTGTTCTAACCTAAGAAAGAGTAGTTGGATTTGAACAAATCATTGTCATTTAGTTTCTTCACTTATCCAACTCGATGATGGGCTAAATATAGAATCCCTTGGTCATAATGTATTGTCATCCGTTCGTACATGTGTATGGACTATCACAATTTCTTTTATGTGCTCCTTGGAGGTTTCGATTAATGTATAAGATAAAAAGATTTCTTTCTTGAATGGCTAATTGGTCTTAAAATAAAAATTTGATGCCAATTAGTAAGGCTGTCTATGTATTAACTTCACAGTAACCTGGATTTCGTGGCTCTGTGGCGATAGACAGTGTGACAACTAGAAGCTTAGAGTGTGAAAAAATGAGAAGTAAGCACTAGAACCTTTTTCCATCAAACTTCTATGTTAGTATCTGATATCGCAACCTGCAAGTTTGAATCTCAGTCCCATTAGTTTCTTCCATGATTGTTTTTTTGGTTAAGAGAGGTATTGTAAGCATAACAATGGTAGTTGGTACATCTCCATAGACCATAAGATAACATAGAGACGTTCAAAAGGGTTTAGTCATGTGCAAATCAAACACAGCTCCAATTCACCCTTTTGATTGACTAGCTTGTGGAAGGCCTTTGAGAAGGGTATGCCAAGGAAATTTAGATGAGTTCGTGTAGCTACCAGCAAGACCTTCTAGACCTTGGGTTAAGTGATGGCATGTGAGAGAGATCGCAGCTAGTAGCTGGAATAGCTTTTGATGATGATGATGAGACGTTAAGTTTCTTCCTGGAAGTTTATCACGGCCATCAATAAGCATGTTTATAGTTAAGATATTAATCAGAAGCATCTTCCCCATTAATGAATAATGAAGAGAAAATGCGGTTATGTACTTGAACATCTGTTGGATGCCAAAGATTGAGAAATTAGTCCTTTTTGCTTAATGATGAATTGTCTATCATTTGATTCATATTTTGATATAGGTTTTCATCTGTATTTCTGTTATGGATCTGAAATTTTTCACTTGGTCAAGGTGAATATTTTGTCATATGCTATCACTTTTGTAAAGTAGGGCCTTTTTGTGCATGAGGAAAGGGGGGCTGTGACAAGTTTGAAGTATATTGAGTCATTGACACGAACAATTATAGGTTGTTTAACAAATAAGTTGAATAACCTGACAAGAACTATGAATTTGTAGTGTTTGTCTTATAATGATAGGTCAAGACGCCATAATAATTGTGTTTGAAGATGTGTGTTTAATTTCTCCTCAGAAAAATAATTTTTTTTGTTTTTTTTTCAGATTCTAAAAATTGTACAAAACAGTAGTGTCAGAGGGCTTAGTGTTGTGGCGTTTGAACTTGAAGTTGTCGGCTACACAATTGCGCTAGCATACTGTCTTCACAAAGGGCTTCCATTTTCAGCTTATGGGGAGCTAGCATTCCTATTGATTCAGGGTGCGTACAGCAAAACTTTATCTATCTTTCTATTAATATAAATAAGATAAAGCAAAAGCAAGAAAAGTCACAAACTGTAGGTTGTGACTGTTGCAAAGGCCGCAATTTGGTTCCACCTTTTTATCATTTCTTCTCTGTGTTTCATCTACTGATATTCGTTCCTTTTATTTTTGCAGCTATAATTCTTGTAGCAATCATCTATTACTTTTCTCAACCTCTAGGAATAAAGACATGGATCAGAGGCTTATTGTATCCTTGAACTGCTCCATAATATTCATGTTTCCATCTAACAAATAAGCACATGCATAATGACATTGAACTGTTAATTCGTCTAAAAAATAAAGCCTGCAATCTCCTCAGCATTTTAACACAGATACTGTGCAATAGCTCCATCGGTGTTGGCTGGCAAAATTGATCCTATGCTTTTCGAAGCTCTATATGTAAGTCCTGGTATTTTTGTTTGTGCTTTTAATTTTTTCCATTTCCATGTCCCTCGTCTCCTCTCCTCCATTTGTTTTCCCTGATAGTTTCTTTAGATTTAATCATCCTATACCGGGCATTACATTTTCCCACAAATTTAACAGGCTTCCCAACATGCAATCTTCTTTTGTGCTCGAATTCCACAAATTTGGGCAAATTTCAAGGTATGCTACTTCGTTTTTAAATTTTCTATTCACGATGCTAATGGTTCTCTGATATTCTCTGCAAGTGAAATTTGCCGCTTAGTTGCTTATTCAACTTTACATTGAGCAGAATAAGAGCACCGGGGAGCTTAGCTTTTTGACCTCTCTAATGAATTTTGCTGGATCCATGGGTAAGTTGATATCGATATTGTTTTGGGCTAGCAGATTCGACTTAAGTATGTAGATTTATATAACTTTTTATGTTTGGCAGTGAGAGTCTTTACCAGCATGCAGGAAAAGGCACCAATGAGTGGTACCTATACTCTCACTTGATCTTCATCAACGCTTTCTTGACTTGTTTCGACATGAAATGCTTAAATCTGCTTACTCCATCTCCTGCATAAGTATAAACCACTAATCTTTCGACATGGACAAACTGTTGAATGTGTTATCATAGCTCAGAATTTAATCTATCTTTCTGTAATTATAAATTCACACATTTTATATCCCTCTTGGTTCTTATCTCTCTTTAATTTGTTCCTTTTTCGACCCATTTTCAGTGGTTATGGGCTCGGTGATCGGCATTGTCACAAATGGTACGATCTTATCGCAGATAGTTTTGTACCAGAAACCACCTGCAAGGAAAGAGAAGAAATCCGACTAGGGAATGAGCAACTTTTTCAGGCAAGTTCGTTGCATCGTGCCGCGATCTGTTTAGATGATCATAAACTCTAGTTGCAGAAGAACTACAGTTGTGTGTTTCTAGAAGATTTTAGAAGAACTACAGTTGTGTGTTTCTAGAAGATTTCCATATAATTTCATTTTTCAATATCTGGATTTTGTGAATTCATTGCCGGATTTTGTGAATTCATTGCCTTTAAATATTGTTGTGAGTTCAAGAAATATAAGCGCAAATATATTGATGAATGGCATTGAGGTATTGTCCTCTCTTTCCAGTCTGTATCAATTGCTCCATAAATTTAGTTAAAGATGAAATTTTGAAAGTTATCATGCAATTTAACTGTCAATTGCTCCATAAATTTAGTTAAAGATGAAATTTTGAAAGTTATCATGCAATTTAACTGTTAAATACATAAGTTATAATCTCACTCAATTTCTTGATAGTGTTGGACGATTCGCTCAATGAATTGAAAGCATCCATTGGGCGGAGAGGAAGCGGAAAAGCACAAAAAATAGTGAATAAGCGGAAAAGATAGACGAGAGAAATTTTGGGCGGAGATGTTGTTTTCAGCTGCAGAGGAATTTTGTGATTATGTTTGTTGGTAGTGTGGGAAATGAGTAATTTAGTCAAGAATTAGATTTGTTTATGTAAAAAGATGTGTTTTTCTTTAAAACTTTTGGGATTAAACTATGATTAAACAAGAAACTGTTGTAATCACTTGATTTGAGGCAATTATGGTGAGGAATTCGGAGGTGGCAGTTCATCTCGGCTGATTTGGTGTCCTTATTTCAATTCGTTCATATTCACCTTACCCACCATTTCATTGGTCAAAAACGATGTTGGGTGGGCGGTTAAAAATGCCACATATTTGGGCGCGTGTCTTGTCGCTCGCAGTAAAGTAAGTGGAGGGAACATCTTTTTTTAGTGTATCAACTATCCTAAATGAGTAAATTTGGTCCGTAACATTTCATAATATCTTTTGAGGTCCATTAACTACTCCCTCCGTCCGCCATTAGGAGTCTCATTTCTTGGAGGCACGGATTTTAAGAAATGTTAAGAAAAGTGAGTGTAAAAAAGTTAGTGGAATAGATGTCTCACTTGTATATATTAGCTTTAAATGAAATGTGAGTGGAATGAGTTAGTAGAATGTGGGACCCTATTACCATTTTTGGTAAAAATGATCGGGACTCCTATTTGCGGACGGACTAAAGTGGAAAAACGGGACTCTTATTCGCAGACGAAGGGAGTATAAGTTAATATCAATTCAAGTACTTTTTGGCTATTTCCAATATTTTCATTACCAAATTACCCTTAAGTCCATAATGGGCAATTCAATCTATTTACCATCTCATTGTCATTAAAGTATGTAATTTTTTTTTTTCTGTATTCATCCACTTTCTTCTTTCTAAAAATTTAAGTTAATCTAAATATATACTCCCTCTGTCCACAAAAAATAGAGCACATTTATCATTTTTGGTCGTCCACAAAAAATAGAGCACATTCATTTATGGAAAGTTTTCAACAAATAATAACCATACACATCATTCCACTAACACTACTTCTCACTTACTTTATCTCCTTCTCTCTTACTTTTTTTCTCTTCTCTCCTACTTTACCAATTCTACATTAAAATCCGTGCTATACACCAATTGCTCTATTTTTTGTGGACGGAGGGAATAATATATACTACGTTGAAATAAAAAATTTAATAAACTAGAAAAAATATGATTCACGAATAGTCAAGGGAATAGATATGAGAACTATGAACAGTTTTCATGATGTTGTTGTAAATGACATAATGATAATATTAAGACGTGACATTGTGATATTAAATAATTTATAGCAACTATTATTTTTTTATTTAATTAAACAATCATAAATTTAAATTATTCATATATTCAACTAAGGAATGCCATTGTCTTTTTTATTAAATTGATTATTGATAATTTCAACTAATTCTTTTAGACTACAATTACTACATAAGAGTAGATAAAACAAAACTTAGCTCTTTGAATTATTTAAGATTTTGCGTATGTTAATGAATTTTAATTTATTTTTAATTGTCAATTTTGTATTACACTTAAAAATAACATATTCTTCTATGTATATGGTATAGCTTCAAGATTGAAAAATTAATATTCCATCTAATAAATTGAACTACTAAAATTAAATATAGTTCAATGTTTACATATATTTATACCTATATTATTTTACTATTAATATTAAATATAGTACAATGATTTAAAATATTACAAATAAGTAAAACTAAACGTAAATAATTAATAGTAATAGAATATTAATATCATTAAGATATTTAAAAAAAAAATTAAAATTAGAGGGAACATCTTTTTTGGTATATCAATTATCTCAAAGTATATATTTAATGAAAATGAGAGGGTAAATAGATTAAATTGCTCTCATGGCCTTAAGGGTACTTTGGTCATGAAAATATTGGAAATAGCCAAAAAGTACTTGAATTGATATTAACTTATAGTTGATGGACCTCAAAAGATATTATGAAATGTTACGGATTAAATTTGCTCATTTAGGACAGTTGATGTACTAAAAAAGATGTTCCCTCAAGTAAGTGAGAAGAAACATAGGAAATGACTTCACTATTATGGAATGTACCAAAATAGAAAAAATGACTCTATTTTTATGTACCGAAGGGAGTATGATACAATGTTACAAATATATACTCCCTCCGGCCCATAAAAATATGGGCAATGAAGATGTCACGGGAATTAAGATAAAATTGGTAAAGTAAGAGAGATGAGGAGAATGATATGGTAAAGTAACAAAGAGGAGGAAAATTATAGTTAAAGTAGTATTAATGGATAATGAGACTTATATTATTAAATTGATATAACTTTCCAAAAATGGAATGCACATATTTTTGTGGGGCGGACAAAATAGAAAGTGCACATATTTTTTTGGGACAGAGAGAGTAGCATTTAATATTATACTCTCTCCGTCTTAAGATAGTTGAGGTGAGAAAATATTCCCTAGTCCAGACATAGCCCATGTCAAGATAAGTTGCTATGCCCAACAACTAATATTTCGACAAATGAATCCACAAAGGATCACTTGCATATGGAAGTTCAAGTAAATATAGAATTTTTTTCTTAAAATTGGGATCCTCACTAATATTTATACAAATACAAATTCACACATATATTTAGCATACTTAAAAAACAAAAGTCATACTCCATATAATTTCATGACATGCTTTAATTTTTCCTCTTTTATATTTGTTGCATATATACACGAAATATACTAATAATTAAAGTTGGTTATGTCTTATATTTTATTTGTATATTAATTAATTAATATTATATTTTAACATATCAGAAATTCAATAAAATATTAAAAAAATATCAAAATGGATTATTCATACATTCCGTAAACATAATACTACTAGACAAACAATTTATCTTTTAATTAAGTAGAGTTGTTAAGGAAAAAATAATAAATAAAAAAAACAAATGGAGTTGTTAAGGTTTATAGCATGATTAATTTTATTAATAATTGTAACGCAAGTTTAGAACTGCTGAAATAAATCAGAAAATAATCAATATGCTGATAAAATTTAAATATAACACATTAAATTAGTGTTTTTCGTATATGTATACATATAAATATAAAAGAGGAAAAATAAAAGGATGAAATGTCATGACATTTTATGATTTATCTTTAAATAATGCAAAATAGGGACATGATTGCTAACTAATTGTTAATCTCAAATTAAGATTTCATCATAACCGTTCATTCTTCTAATCCAAGGACTTGATTTAGCCTAGATTTGGAATATTTTTTTCCCTTTTATTAGTTTAAATAATATGAAAAGGGTATTTTAGTTCATCCAAATTGTTTTGCATACCAATACTCTAATTCACGCTCAGATTTTTTTCCCTAAAATCCCTCCTCTCTAAAATTTCTCTTCTCTTCTCTTCTTTGTATCATCAAATCAGTCTTCAAATCTCGGAGATTTCTTTCCAAATTCATATTTTCTTAATCACACGATTATAAATTGGAGGAATTGATTCTCGTTGTTCAATATCTACCGATCTTATCAAATTCAGTCTTCACGTATCACGATTTTCTTCTTTTTAAAGCTATTTTGCTTGTTAATTTCCGCCGAGCTCATCAACCTATCGCGATTGTCTCCTTTTCGAAGCTATTTTGTTTGTCTTTGTTCAATAATGGAAGATATGTGTTAATAATTGTGCTTTTATGTTTTTATTTTGAATAATTCGATATGCATCTTCTTAATTTTTGTATTTGAAGTTTCTGTTTTTATTCGAGCTGTTGTTTCATATATTCGTTAGTAATTTTTGAATTTTTTTTATTCTGATGTTCATGTTCCGATACATGTTTATGTTTTTAGTAGTTTTTTCATTGATTAGTAAGTACTACTAGTTTTAGTGGTTTTGTCACAGTTTGTTTGATGATTATTCTGTCAATTTTATTCATATGTCTGTTTCTTAGTTTTAATTTGTATATTTTATGTTGTGTGTTGATATTTTCAAATATAATTTATTGATGTTCTGTTCTCTATTATTGATTTTTGTAACTTGATATGGAGACGTACAAGAGACAAAAGATCAAAGATTGGCAAATATGACTGCCAATTAGATGATCGAAGACTCTGAGAATCTTACGTGCCAAATATTGCACAACTCTAGTGACGTCTACATTCAATTGCAACTGCAAGTTGGTGAAGGAGCAAAACACCATCTGACTGAATGCAACAAATTTGTCAAGGTTGATGTGGAAGAACTTATTGCAAATTGGGAAAAACAGTAGGAGCTTTGAGGATTATAAATAAACTTCTTTTGTGACTGTTGTCATTGAATATTTTTGTATGTAGAAATATTAATGGCATTACCTATATCATTTTGGACATGTTATGTGAGTATTCATTTTGTCAGTATTGAGAAGTATCATAACTCATCTACAAAATATTCGGAAGTACATGATTTGGTATTGTTTCAATGTTGTGTTGATATTATTTTGTTATTCACAGCTATATGAGAATGTGTATAGGCCAATTATTGAGAATTCCAAATAGTAATGTTGAGAAATTTTACACGAATTATTGTGAATTCCAAATAGTGATGTTGAGAAATTATACACGAATTATTGAGAATTCCAAATAGTAATGTTGAGAAATTATACACGAATTATTGAGAATTCCTATGCCCCAATCTCCATCTCCGTCCAATCCAACTCCATCGCCAACAAAAGCGGATTTCCAACTCCGTCCAATCCAATCCAATCCTACGCCCCAATCTCCAACAGCTCCGCCTCCGCCATCTCCCTCATCCACCCCTCCACATACAAAAGCGGATTTCTCATTCCCAAACCAGGCATACAAAAGTGGATCTCAAACTGCAAAAAATGGCCGAGGGAGAATAAAAGTGAAGAAGAAACTAGAATATGGCAGAACTCACTTTATTTTGGATGGAGAAATTGATGAAGTTAGTATCCACCAACCCTAAAGCAGTATTGTGCTTGAAGTAAAGCGCTGATGAAACTCGAAATAAAATTTAGCATAATAGTATAGTATAGTTCCAATATGAATTCTAGGCTTGGAAAGATGAAACTCACACATTGCGGGAGAGTTTCTCCTTGGTCACTATTTATTTTGAGAGAGATAGACTTTGAAGGCGATGTGGAGGGGTGGAGGTATGGATGAGGGAGATGGTGGAGGCGGAGCTGTTGAAGGCGGGGTAGGTGCTGTTGGCGATGATGATAGAGTTGGATTGGACGGAGATGGAGATTGGGGCATAAGAGAAGAGGAATTACAATTTTTCACTTTATTTTTTATACTATATTTAAATCTGATTTTAAATAAATAATTATTAAAATAATTAGGGAATTAATTAGGAATAAAAAATTAGAATTAAAAGTCTAATTTGGTCAAAATTGGGATTAAACTTGTTGACCGTTAAGTTTTTAACGGAAATGTTGACGGAGGACCAAAATGATCAAATTTTCATATGTTCAGGACCAAAAAATTCAAAAGATAATGTTTAGGACCAAAAACGTAAAATGACCATATGTTCAGGACCAATTTTGACCTTTACTCAAATATATTTGATGATTGCAAATTTGAAAAACTTTCTATATACTCCCATTAGAAATGAAACGTTTTCTTTTTTCTCTGTCCCATTGAAAATGAAACGTTTCTAAAAGTGGAAACAATACCCTCTCTACTTTTTATTCTCTCTTACTCTCTCTTCATTAACCCACAAAACAACACTGCATAAAATCATGTGTCGAAAAGCAAATGTTGCATATTTAATGGGACGGATGGAGTATAATTCAATTTCTATTGTAAGTAATTATTTGTGGATCCATTTGTCAAAAATATTAGTGGTTGGGCATACCAACTCATCTTGACATATGGTATGTTCGGACTAGGGAATATTTTCTCGTAGTTGAGTCATTTTTAAAAAAAAAAACTTTATTCCTCACTTATTTTACTTTTTTTTCATTCCTCTTACTTTATTCTCTCTCATACTTTACTCTCTCCATTTTAATCTTTAATAAATTATTTTTTAGTCTCATGTAAAAAAAAAATGCTTTATCTACATAGGACGATGTAATATTTTCTAAAAACTTTGAAAATAGAATATTCATGTGTACCAGTATCAACTATGTGCCTGTTAGGTTTAACCAATAAAGATCACTAGTCCGATTGACGAGCCAAATCATGAATCTTATTACAACTATTATCATGTCTAATCGAAATATAACTGGTCTATTGAACAAGCCATGCGCGTCACTATCAATAATCTCTCTTTCATTTTTGTATTTCTGGGCTATTGAACAGCCATGCGCGTCACTATCAATAATCTCTCTTTCATTTTCGTATTTCTGGGCTATTGAACAAGCCATGCGCGTCACTATCAATAATCTCTCTTTCATTTTCGTCCAAAATGATTTCCACACCAATTTATATTTTATATCTCGAATATCTGTATGTAAGTGAAAAATTGGCCTTCCTTCGATATTTTGAAGAAAAATAAATAATTCGAATACTAAAATTTATCTAATTATATGAGTAAATAAAAAAAATGTATGAATATGAAATGGGAAATCGTGTTTGACTGGTCTTAACCACAATTTCCTCTTTAAAACTCCAAAAAAAACAAAACATCTCCACATTTGTTTCATATAGTATAGTTCCATTCCATGGCGGATTACAGCAGATCAAACATGTACAGCGATTCAAACATGCAAATAGAGGCTTATTACGGGCCCACACCCGATTTCCGGTCATACAGCACCTCCGGCGCCTACTACCAAACAGCGGAGGCGCCGCGGAAGCTGAAGAAGGGGAAGAGCACCGGCGGGTCGATGTCCAAGTCTTGGAGCAACTACTCTTTTTCGATAGAAAACAATTCCTTGAGTTCAGAATTAATGGCTGCTCCGCTTCTCAGAGCTCCGCCGCTCCTCCTCCTCCGCCTCGTCCAGCGCAGCTATCATCTCTCCCTCATAAATGTCCCGCCGCCTCGCAGGCCTCTGTGCACCTCCGCCGCTGATTCCACCGGCGCCGACGGTGGCAAATCACCCTCTCTAGCTCAAGTTTTTCAATCAACCGATGTAAAAGATCGTCCCCATTTTCCTAAATTGGACGACACTCTTGTGTGTTTCTAGATGTTCTGACTTTCAGTTTTCATAGAATTTCATTTTACAATATCTGGATTTTGTTGTGAGTTCAAGAAATATAAACGCAAATATATTGATGAACGGCATTGGTATCAAGATGCATAATTAAGTTTGTCCTCTCTTTTTCTCAGTTTTAAATTACTCTTTTTCAATTGGTCAAAAAATTTAAGAAATTTTGAAAGTTATAATGAAATTTAATTGTTTGAGTACAAATATTATATACTATATTGCATTCAACCGAGGAGATTTAGCTTAAACAAACAAGAAAACATGTATTTTGTGTTCATAAACAACCCTACAACTAAAACTAAAGCAAATTTCTTACAAGATTGCAAAGGGAGTGCAAGGGCTTTCTCCCTTTCCCTATTCTAATCAAATCCGCTATTGTTAACACTTCTCATCAACACATCAAAAGGCTTAACCCGAAAATAACGAGTCACGTATAATCGAGCGCAGGGAGTTACCGGCATCAGCCCCTTCCAGAGCAGCTCCTGAATCTTCCACCAAAGCTCGACCACCTCTTGAACGTGCACATCACCAATCCTCTCCGCGAGAAAGACCCTAGCCTCATCTTGAACCTCCCGTTGCTCCTGCTCGATGCAACGTTGGTGTCTCCACTTCCCCCACCCGATGGAGCCTCACCGTCGCCATCACCACCTCCCTGCTCGCTAACGCTTGCCTCGGGAAGTTCAGGCTCGACAGCATCCAAATTCACGCAGAGAGACCCCCTGTTCGCCCTCAACCAATCCGCTCCCTCGGATGTCACCCCCCGACACTTCTTCACCTTCACCTTCACCAGATTAGGGCACCCTCCCGCCAACGCCTCCATGCCATGATCCGACATTGGACAGCTCTTGATGCAGAGCTTCTTCAACGCGAAGCATTTTGCAGCAATGCAGGATATCTCCGTGTCCCCAACGGTTTCACTCCCGCAAATGGCTAATCTCTCCAAACTCTGGCAATTCGAAGCCAGCTTCTCCAAACTCAACCGTGTCGGATTCACACCAATCAAGACCAATTCCTGTAGATTCAGGCAGTGAGTAGCCACAGCAATCAATCCATCATCGCCTATCCTATTAGTCTTCCATCCATCGACATGGAGCTTCCGAAGCAACCTACATTTCTCCGCGACTGCAATAACCCCTACGTTCGTGCATTCGGGCGTTTTCACCAAATGCAGCACCTCAAGATTAGCAGATTTGGAGAGGGATAAAAGCCCTGAATCACTAACTTGAATCCTCTCCAAATGCACCTCAATCAAACTATCAACCCTATCAGCAATCAATTCCAACAGTTTATCCCAATCACCAGAGCATCGAAAAAGCTTCAAACTTTTCAAATTCTTAGCCCCAATTATTAAAGGGCTAAAACACTGCCCGTTGTAAAGATCCTTCAAACAGATCATCTTCAACGAATCAGCAGCTTTACCCGGCCCGATCGATTCAGCAGCTCCGGCATTATTAATCCCTCGCAATCGCTTCACCGAGAGCTCCTCGAGCAATCCGCAATTCTCAATCAACGCATTCATCCCTCTCGCCCCAAAATTGGAAGAACCGCACGAGAATTTCCGGAGATTCCTGCAATTCGCGGCGAAAATCGACATCCCCTCGTCGGTGAGCTCGCGGCAGGCGCGGAGCTTCAGCCGAGTGAGGCTCCTGCACC
This sequence comes from Salvia hispanica, assembly GCF_023119035.1. Taxonomy (NCBI): domain Eukaryota; kingdom Viridiplantae; phylum Streptophyta; class Magnoliopsida; order Lamiales; family Lamiaceae; genus Salvia; species Salvia hispanica. Next base: position 50,297,182 of record NC_062965.1, on the reverse strand, counting down.
GCTGCGAGATCAGGATCAGCGATTCGTCGCCGATGCTGACGGATCGGCGGTCGCATTTGAGGGCGAGCTTCGTGACGGAATCGAAGCGGGAGAAGAGGCGGGGGAGGGCGACGGAGAGCTCCGCCGGCGCCTGGAGGGAGAGGCGGTGGCGGCTCTGGCCCTCCACCGCGAGCCAGCGGCGGCAGACGGCCGACGCGCGCTTCCTGTCGGCGGCGGAGAGGGAGTGGAAGATGCACGCCAGGCATTCGTCGGGGAGGCTGAGAGAGTAATCGGTGTCGGAGGAATCGTCGAATTCGGCGGCGGAATCGTCGGGGCTGTCGGGGCGTGGCTCGGGATTGAGCGGCGAGATGGCGGCGGTGGATTTGGAGGATCTGGGCCTCGCGGAGGAGACGGTTTGGCCCATCGGCGGCGGCGGGTAAAGGTGGGATTTTTAGTTTCAAATTTATTTGTTTTCAGCTGCAGAGGGATTTTGTGATTATTTTTGTTGGTAGTGTGACTGGAAATGAGGAATTTAATCAAGAATCACATTTGTTTAGGTAAAAAGGTTGTGCTTTTTTGTGTTAAAACTTTTGGATTAAACTATGATTAAAGAAGAAATCGTTGTAATCATTTGATTTGAGGCAATTACGGTGAGGAATTGGGAGGTGGCAGTTCAACTCGGCTGATTTGGTGTCCTTATTTCATTTTGTTTGTATTCACCTTACCCACCATTTCTTTGGGCAAAAACGACGTCGGAGTAGGCGGTTAAAAAATGCCACCTGGGTGGGCGCGTCTCTTGCCGGTATAGATCACCTCCAATATTTTTTAAAACATCACCTATTAAATCTCTTACTGTACATTCCACCGTTAAATCTCTCCCTTTCCTCACAAATTCGCAACCACCATTAAATCTCTCTTTTCCCTCTTAATTTTCAAGCATTGCTTCCAATCTGAAATTGTATTGATGGTTTATGCTAATGTGGAAGATTAAATTCATGGTTACACCATGCACAAAAAGAACAAATATGTAAGAAGAAAAGAGATGGGAATTGCTAAAATGCAAGTTTGAGTGGGGATGAGAGGTAGAGAGAGAAAGGGTGTTTGGCGTGAGGAATTTGGAGTTGCAATATCTTTATCATTTTTAAAATAATTCCACATGTCAATTTCTTTTTGGTATATTAGGTGATGTTTTATAAAATGTTGGAGGTGATCCTTACCGGTGTCCCGCTCCCTCGCGTAAGTAAGAAGAAATGTGAGAAATGACTCAACTACTAGAATGTAGTAGTACCAAAATAGAAAAAAGAATAAAGGCCAAAATAAACATATGTCTATTTTATGATTTTAGTCTTATATTTTATCTTTTGAATTTTTGCATCCTGAACATTTTTACTCGGATCACAATTGGTCATACACTAACAATTCCGTCAATTTCTAAACGGTTTTAACCCGATTTTGATCGATTTTGATGGTTCTAACAGTCCTATTCGGGTTAAAACCGTTTAAGACCTATTCGGGTTAAAACCGTTTAAGAATTGGTCAAAACCGTGTTAAAATCGTATAAAAATTGACAGAATCGTTAGTGTAAGACCAATTGTGATTCGAATTGAAATGTTCAGAATGCAAAAATTTTAAAAGATAAAGTATATAACTAAAAAAATCATAAAATAGACCTATGTTTAGAACCAATTTGACTCTACTTTTATGTAAGGAAGGGAGTTTTCTTTTTGAAAAAACTTTATTCTTTACCATTTTCATCTCTCTTGTTTAACTCCCTTTATTTTGATCTTTAATAAATTATTTTGTTAATTTCATATTCAAAAGAAATGTTTTAACTAATACACGAGGAAGTAATATTTTTTAAAACTTTTGAAAATAAAATATCCATTACTAGTACCAACAAAGATCACTAGTCCAATTGATATGCCAAATCCATGAATCTTATCACGACTATTATCATGTCTAATTGAAATATAACTCCTCTATTGAACTATCTATGGGAGTCATTATCATTAATCTCTCTTTCATTTTCGTCCAAAATGATTTCCACACCAATTTATATTTTATATCTCGAATATCAGTATGTAAGAAAAAAAAATCGGCATTCCTTCGATATTTTGAAGAATAATTCAAATACATAAGGTCTCTTTTTCGATTGAAAACAATTCCTTGGGTTCAGAATCAATGGCTGCTGCTCCGCTTCTAAGAGCTCCGCCGCTCCTCCTCCTCCGCCTCGTCCAGCGCAGCTATCACCTCTCTCTCATAAATGTCCCGCCGCCTCGCAGGCCGCTGTGCACCTCCGCCGCTGATTCCACCGGCGCCGACGGTGGCAAATCACCCTCTCTAGCTCAGGTTTTTCAATCAACCGATGTAAAAGATCGCCCTCATCACCCTAAATTGGACGACCCGGACTACCGGAGATGGAAAATCAAGGAAGCAGAAATATTTGAAGACATCGAGCCCATTGTTTGCCTCACCAAAGAAATACTTCACTCGAACAGGTGCGTGCTTTCCTTCTCTCTCTCTGAGATTAGGTTAAATTGTTTCAATTTCTTTCTTATGTATACTATTTTCAATTTTTTGTTGTGGATTATTGTTTGATGATGGCTTTATTTTTCAGTTTCACATTGATTTTAATTGTTTTGGGGCTTGAATGGATTCTTACTTGAATGCAAGATTTTCAATTGGGGGTTTGATTGAAGGCATACTATGTAGGAGCTGTGAGCTTCTTGATTCAGGTAGAAATAATCGATAAAATGTCACTTAAATTGATGAAAGGAGTACATGAGATTGGAAAAGATAGTAGCTAAGTAATCAAGGAATGTCGTCTAATCCCGTGGAATACGAAAACCAAAATCAGTAGAATGGACTTAGTTGCTCTCAAATTAGATAATTTAGAAGTAGAGTTGGAATTCGATATTTGGCGATGTAGCACAATTTAGTTGGTATGACGCTTCTTTTCCATCCAATAGGCTGGAGTCTGAGTAACCACGGTGCAAAATTGGGTCCTCTTAAAAGAAAAATTAATTAGGTATTTAGGTCCCAACAGGAACTTGTAAAGTTGTTTGGACTGTGAATGTAGTTGCTTTTGATTCAAAGTCGATGAGCTCTTTTATTAGTTTTCTATTCTCTTGAAGGACTCTAAGCTGAATAGTAAATACTGAGATTGTGTAAAAGGCTAGTAGTGACGTAGTCATTAGTAACCTTTTGATATGTGTTGTGGTATCTAGATTTTGTTTGTTAGCCTAAGTCTTGCATTCTCTGGTAACATAGATTTCTCTATATTTCAGCCTAACCTTGTGGCCGGGACAGGTTATGAACTACCACTACCTTCCGAAATTTTGTTATCGTATCACCCAGTAGCATTTCCATCTTAGCATCCATTTTACTCATTGCTACTTGTTTGTTTTCCGGTAGGATCTTGCTATCCTTCTTCTAGTATAACTGTTCTCTACTTGGGTGATCCATGGTCTATGGCACTTAAGATTCTCAGACTAATGCACAAAGATTTTCCCTTTCTGTTATGTCATAGTAATATTTTTAGAGCTTGTGTTCTACCGTATTTGAAATGTAGCCAAACCTGGAATACAGTAGAAAATTAGAATAACAGTAATATTACCACTACAGAAAATGAGTTACTTATCATGCCAAAACATCTACTCCCCTCTGGAATCTATGGTCAATCCATGTATCATATAATCTATCACAGATTAAAACTTTACAAAGGTGACTGCTGAAAATTTTGGCGAAGGGTTACTCTCTTTGAGACTTTACTTGTTTTTGGCTTGTTCAGGTAAAGAAGTGAGATTTGATAAAAAAAAATCATCCAAAAAGCATTATCATTTTAGTTTCCCTGCTAAAAGTACTTGCAGAAAGTATAACTGGCAATGAAATTCTTTTGCTGTAACCTTTCGATGAAAGCTCTATCATGGTTCTGAGAGACTTATTTGAATATATATGACTTGAATAAAATTGAGTGTAAGTGGATCCCATGTTTGCTTGAGTTTTTTCGTAACTGATGCATGCATTCTTCAATGAATTGATGTAGTTTGGTTATGCAAAGAAAGTAAGGAAGTCAAGATATCATACTAACATAAGAGTAAAAGTTAGTTTTTCTTAATTAAATTCAAATTGAATGGATCTAGTGCTCTACACAACAAGCTGGAGTAAGCCTATTTTGGAATGACCTTTTACATAGCACATCTATATATTCTTGTGAAAACCGATTGTAAAATCTTGTCGATTTTGTAAGACTTAGAAATGAACCTAGACTTCCTGGTCACAACTTGTCCTTCCTAATCCTTATATAGCTAATTGGTGGATTCTCGATCACGAACTGGTATTGTACAATAGAAATCCATGAGGTTCCATGTTTCTGAATCAACTGGTCAGCTTCCTTGATATGGCGTGCCTGTGCGGCTGTGCCAATCCAACCAATGCTTTTGGTCTCTCCGTCATTGCATGTGCATTAGATGATTGAGAAACTCAATTTTAGATAATCGATACTATGCTTTCGTCTTTGTTGGTTGTGTGATGAACGAAGTCCACTGGCATGCTTACCTAGTAGTATGTTCGTCCGCCAGGTATATGGATGGAGAACGCCTCACCCCAAAAGACGAGCAAACTGTGGTAGATCGGCTTCTTGCACATCACCCTCATTCCGAAGATAAGATTGGTTGCGGACTTGATTCAATTATGGTTAGTTTCATTTCTGTGGCAGACTGATTGTCAATTCAATCCCTATAATATGCTTCTTTGGAATTATTCATCTTCTAACTTGTGATTCAAATGAAGGTTGACCGGCATCCCCATTTCTCGAATTCAAGGTGCCTCTTTGTCGTAAGAACTGACGGCGGATGGATCGACTTCTCCTACCAAAAGTGTCTCCGAGCCTACATCCGAGGCAAATACCCCTGTTATGGAGAAAGATTCATAAAGGAGTATTTCAAACGCGGCAGCAGCTGATCTTTTCTCGAGAAATTAAGCTTCTTCTCCGATGTTAAAACGCCGCTCAATCCTTCTCGATGGGGTACCACTTTGCGTCGAATACGGAGTGCTAATAATATCTGCAGATGATGCATAATCTTGTGCCTAAACTGATGTTTTGAAGGGAATGTTAAAGTAGATATACAAGTTGGTAGGTTTATTTAGTTTGAGCTGATTGAAACTGGTTGGATAATACCAATTTCCTCTAACAAGAGCAGAAACTATTCTGCTGAATCCATTTCAGAGAGCAGATTGTAAGTCTGTTTTGGTATCGTGTGTATGTCTAAACGATGTCGTTTTGTCGTTACAAGTAGCTCGATCTAAAAAGCGTATTTCAAATGTATTTCAAATGTGTGATCTTTGAATTGGAGCCTAATTATTTTTATGTAATAGTTTTATATAAAGATTTTATAATAGAACGTGAGTGTAATAAGTTATTTGAATCGGGGGTCTACTTCTTAAAATGGAAAATAATAAATGAAACTTTTAATAACGGATATCTTGAAATGACAAAATAAGACTTTTAAATCATGGAATTACATATATTTTGAAATAGCAAAATGAGACTTTTAAATTGTAGACAGGTGGAGGACGGAGGAGAATAAATTTATAATATACTCCTCTGTCTGCGAATAGGAGTCCTATTCGCGGACGTACTAAAATGAAAAAGCGGGACTCCTATTCACAGGCAGAGGGAGTATATATAATAATGAGGTTTATATTCCATTAACTTTTTTCACTCATTTTTTATAATATTTCTTAAAATTCTGTTGCCGAAGAATGAGACTTCTAACATGGAAAGAGTAACAAATGTGTGAAAAGTGATGATGGGTCAATGCCATGGGTTTGGCAAAAAGTGTGATGTGTCCTTGTTGGGACTATAAAATCTTGTACCACTCGCTGGAAAAGTGGGACAATGGCCTCTTATCACATCAGATTTCCTATTCTAACCCACCACCTGCAATCTCCTCTTTTCAATACATCTCCACCATATTTTATTTTTATAGGTTCCTAAATAAATAATTCATCTTTTCTATTTTGCTTTGTTCTTCAAAATCTACCTACTCCTATTTTTGTGAGTTTTTCTTTTTAAACGAATGAGGATTATTTTTCACAGTTAATTTTTTTTACTCGTTCTTAATTACTAATTTCATAGAACTATTAAAACTCATGGCATTTCTAAATATTCTATTTTGTGGCTAGGAATATAACGTGAGTTGGGGTCATAGCCAATGTGAACCACTATTTTAAATGATATGGCCATCTTCCAAAGTCCAAACCATTGAATTCAAATTAGTAATAAGCCAAAATATTGCTCTAACTTTTTTGACTTATTGCATACACATATGGAGTATTAGTTCTGTTTCAGTTGAATTTGTTGTTGCCCATCCATGTTCCATAATTAGAACAACACTAGGGCTGCGTTTGGTATATAGAATTGGAAGTCTGGAATTGAAATTGAAGCCTTCAATTTCACATCCATTGTTTGGTATTAGAAAAATTCTTGGATTTGGAATTGAATTCCAATTTCAAATCCTCCAATTCCACAATTTGAATTCCGCATGAAATAGTGGAATTCCAAATATTTATTAAATTACACACACAATGCATAATTCTTACACACATTCACACACACACACAACACACGTTCAGACACACACACACTACACACATCCTCACACTACACACACAGAGCAAAAACACACACACACACTGCACGCACACAGCGCGCACGCACACACACACTGCACATCACACACACAACACACACTGCGCACACACACATCACACACACACACATTCGCACGGCACAGCACACATATTCACCATTCAAACACACACACAGCACACACATTCACCATTCACACACACAGTACACAACACACACATTCACACACACTGCACACACACACACAACACACTCACATTCGATTTTTTAAATTCAATTCCATAACAATTATTTCATTTTGCCAAATAAAGGATTTGGAATTGAATTCCAATTCAATTCCTTCCAATTTAATTCGATATAATTTCAATTCCAATTCCGTGTACCAAACGGATCCTAACTTTTTTTTATTGCATGTAATTCAAAACGTTCAAATAATAGTATATCGGATATCATCTACTCATAACATAAGCAACAAGCAACACATAATAGGACTTTGTCCGTCAACTTTTATCCACCAAAGTATAATGGTTTCAACTTTCAAAACAATTATCGGATGTCATCTACGCATAAAAATCGAACTACACATATATTTTTGGCCTTGTATAACCAAACATAAATGTGATATAATGATCATAGACAAACATAAACATAAAATTGAAAAACAAAACTAAACCAAATACCTAAATAAAACAGTAATCTTCCAAGAATACTGCTTCCTCCGTTCCAAGATAAGTGAGCAAATATTTTTCGGCACGGGATTTAATGAAATACAGTAGGATTTTGTTAGTAAAGTGGAAAGTGAATAAAGTAAGTTAATAAAATAGAGAAAATAAGTAAAAAAAAGAATATAAAAAAAGGAAATGACTCACTTATTTTAGGACGTCTCAAAAAAAAACGTGAATCGCTTATCTTGGGACGGAGGGTACGGTGTATGAATTAGTGAATAAGTGGATGATTGCTTGAAGCAAGAGCTTTCAACTTATAGTGGATTAGTGAATAAGTGGATGATTGCTTGAAGCAAGAGCTTTCAACTTATAGTGGAACTTGTGCCGACTAATCAAAACAGTATGTTGCCGGAGCCTATCTACTGAATTTCTGATCGCCGTGAATTAATTGATTTCACCATTCATCTTTTTAGTAATGTACTGAAATCGGGTACAAATTTAATATTTTAAATATCTCTTCAAATTCCAATTGCAATATTGCCCGATTATAAATTTAATGCCATTAACAGGATAATACTCTGTCAGTCCTGAAAAATAGAGCACATTTATCATTTTTTGTTGTCCACGAAAAATAAAGCAAATTTTTTTTTAAAAAAAATCAACAACTTTTCTTACTTTTTTCTCTTCTCTCTTACTCCCTCAGTTCCATAGTAATAGAGGCATTCTATTTTACGCATTCGTTTTGAAAAAATAATTATAAATAGTTAAAGTGGAGAAAAAATGAAGTAAGAGAGATAATATTATATATAAGTCTCCTCTCTATATTATTCTCTATTTTACTTTACTTTTTCTCGACTTTAACTATTTATAATTATTTTTTCAAAACGAATGCACAAAATGAAATGCCTCTATTAATATGGAACGGGAGGAGTATTAATTATATGGACCCCACATTCCACTAACACTACTTCTTTCTTACCTTTTTTTTCTCTTTTCTCTTACTTTACCAATTCCACATTAAAATCCGTGTCATTCACAATATGTCCTACTTTTTTAGCACGGAGGTAGTATGTACTAGTAGGAACAAGTGGAAGGGGATTAATAGATTTTTTTGATTACTCAAAAGGCTGGAACCTTAATATAGGCGAGTTGCGGAGCACAGAAGAAAAGAAAATTACATAGATAAAACAAACATAAATAAAATAAAACACTCCATCCAAAACTAAGCAAATAGCGTGATATCAAAAGACCATAAAAAATACCATATGCCTACCGGAGAATTTGCAGCTAAAAAAGAGATGCTCGATGATCTCACTTTCGTCCTTGCAAAGGAACACATGTGATTCCGAGGATTTGGTGTTTGTTCTTTGGATACTATCCTAACAACCCGATTAATCATATCTGTTTTCTCTACTATTTTTTCTATTCTACTTTATTATTTTTTTATTTTTACACATTTTTTTCTAAATCTTGTGGCATTAAAATTCCTCCACTAAGTACTATGGTACAGAGAGAGTATGATTTAATGAGAGTAATAGTATTAAGTCATACCCGTCCAAATTAAAACAAAATTTATTTTTAGTTATTTAATCAAATATTCCCTCCGTCCAAGATTAAGAGTCACTTTTTGCCATAAAAGTTTGTCCCAGTTTAAGAGTCACTTTTAAAATTTTTCATATTTGGTCATACAATTTTACCTCATTCTTCATCAAAATTACATAAAAATGTCATTATCTACATTAAAATAAATCAAAATAAAAATCAAAAGTCAAAAGGGACCCACCTTCAACCAACTCTACAATCTCACTTCATTTATTGCACACTCCACCATCTCACTTCATTTATTACACACTTCAACTCTATCTTAAAATCCGAGCCATAACAATAAGTGACTCCAAATGTGAGATGAAGGGAGTACTTCATTCATCTTTAGAAACGGCCATTTTTGGCAATCCATCCCAAAGTTGATGAATTTCTAATTTAATAAGTGTATTTCTTTTTAACTGAATTATGTATATTAATAATATTTCAATTATTTTTATTTTTATTTTCTATTCTCTTTTATTTTATTCATTTTGCATTATAGTTAAAGCATAATGGTTTCTAAACTTTCAATTTCTATTTAATTAATTATTTATTTGTAGAGTCAAATCATCGCCTCTCCTTGGAATAACTCAAATGATAGTAGTATTAAAATAATTCTAAGCATTAAAAAAATAATTAATAAAATGAATAGCATAAAAGTACATTTTCTGTAAAACATTGAATATTTTCTGTAAACGCTGACTATGAAAAAAGCAAACAACATTCGTATATCAATCATTCCAACGCATCGTTCATATTTGCAGAAGTCCTTTTATTTTTGTTTCACTTTATGTCTCTAAGCATGTTGCAGATTTGCCGAAATCAATTAATAAATCTCCTGTTCATATTTGTATTTGGCGACGCATTAATTTAGTGCAACCTTACATATATGTCTGTCTTTTTTTTTAATTATGTCTGCCAAAACTACTCTCAAAATGTATGCATATTCATTGTTTTTTACTTATTACTACTATTACAACTTCAACTTGTACAAGTTACACCTTGGATTTTAATTCAATTATGCTATTTTTTTTAAAAAAAAATCATTGCCTAAACCCTGATTTAATCTAACAAAATCTAACAATTGACACATATTTTGGGTTATGATTTGGTTGTTGTTCACATTCTTGCATTTTTCTATTAATACATACAAGCGTTCAAATCCAAACAAGTCAAAACGAATAAAAAACAAACATAAAGACATTATGTCAAAGCCCTCGAAACACTACAAGCGCGACATAGACAAGAGGAGATATCGGATCAAAGAACATATAGAGCAAAGACAACAACCAATTAATTCATCATCAAACACGCTCAACAATCACCTTCACGTATTTTCAATTTCTTGCTATTTCCGCAGTTAGGATATGTATTGACCATTTGCTTCTCTTTCTTATAATTGTCCGAATCTTTTCTCACACAATGGCTCTGAATAAAACGTTTACTTCTTTCTTTACCATGATTTAACTCCTCATTTTTTATTATTTAGGTCTTAACTATTTCTATAATGGTCACTAATTTTTTACTCTGATCATATTTCTTTTATAGAATAGAAATGAAAATTTGCCATGAATTTTTCGTGACCTATAAAGTATCACCTATACGAATGCCATTAATATATTCTGCAATCTTAGTATGTTGTACTTTATTATATGTAAAAAATAAATTAAAAATGATTCATATGTATTGAATATACCATTGGCGTACTTGGTGGATGATGAAAAATGTGATAATTGTGTTGCCACTATTGCAGAATTTAATTTTTATTGTTGGTGGCAATAATTCCTTAAATTTAATGACGCCCACGATTGTTTGATTATTTCTAATATTCATGACTATTCATCCAATTTCGGCGCAACAGTTTATTAAATTGACTTCTCACTACTTATAAATGTAAGTTTGTATTTCGTTTTGCCTTGTATTTAATTAAACAGCTAAGTAAAATAATAATACACAATTATTTTTCCAATAAATGCAATTAATTCGCGTATAATTATAGCCCCAAAAGCTGTCGATACTACACTTAATCATAGCCTTCATTCTCTTTCATTTTCGTGATTCCTCTTAATCAAACGGTGTATGATCATTAAGTTGGGATCTAGAACTTGGATGATGTACTAATATGAAATCTCAAATAATTTTAGAATATAGTATTAAATTTTTTATTTAAAATCAGGAGTGATCATTGCAGATTATTGTACATAAAAGGTGACATATTGTACTTATTAAGATCTACTCAATAGTACAAATATCATACCAATTCAACACAAAATATTAAGTAAAACAAATATAACTCCATTTTTCACCATTTGTCTATATACACAAATTGCAAAGTACTACCACCTATAGGGTCATCTGTTGTAACTTCTCCAACACTTGAGTGGTTTAACATGTACGCATAATAAATTATGTTGATAGGAGATATGTATTTTAAATTTTGAATTAAAATTTTATGATAATATCTATCATATGTTTTGTTTTGTATAACAATGCGCATCCGCACATAGATGATATTATAAAAGAACTTTTTGTTATTAAATTGGGGCTTAAGCCCCTTGTTACCTCTATATCGGTCTGTCAAAACACATATTCGAGTTTTAGATTTTCAAAATCTCCAATTTTTTTGAATATTATCATGTAATTTCATTTTTCTGCTTGGTTTGATTTTTTTTAATTTCAGTTTAATTTGGTTTTATTTTTCACAAAATTTTAATTTTTATAGTAGTAGTTTAGTTGAAACCGAATGCTCTTTCTCATACACTCTGTCTCATTACATATAAAACATTTTGGAATCGGTACATGATTAATATAATGTTGTTTTTGTGAGTTAATGCAAAGAAAGTAAAGTAAAAGAGAAGAAAAAGTAGAGATATAATTATTTTCATTTTAAGGAACGTTTCATTTTTAATAGGACAATCTAAAAAAAATATTTCACTTTTAATGTGACAAAGGGAGTATATAGTTTGGGTTCAATTTATTCAAAATTCAAGTTCGATTTTATATTTTAGAAAAAAATGGTTTTCCAATTCGATTTGGAACCGATCACTCTCTCTCTTTCACACACAGTCTGGGTTCAATTGTATTCAGATTCGATTTGGTATAATTTTGTTTCTGAGAGAAAAAGTCATCTCCCCATCTCAAAGAAGATAACTTTTTTTTTTTCAAACTAAGATGATTCATTATTAGAATTAGAAATACATTTGTCTTAATTTTAATTGTACCCTTATTTTCTCTCTCACACACATACACACACTCTCACTTAGGAACAGACTCATAAGGGCATTCGCAACGCGGCTCGATGCTGTCTCGGTCTCGTCTCGACGAGACGAGACAGCATCGAGACAGCGTTGCGACGCTCGTCTCGTCTCGACGAGACGAGACATCTCGTCGCGCGACGCGTCCGGAAGAGGCCGACCTCGAGCTGGCGAGACGACGCGCGGGGCCACGTGGTGGCGCGCGCTAAGCGATGGCGTGACGCCCACTCGCCGGCCCGCGAGTGGGCGTCGGAATTATGACGTCATAAATTTATTTATTTTTAAAAAAAAATCGAAAATTCGAAAAAAAAAATTGTAAATTTTAATTTTTAATTATGTATTTTTAATTATGTATTTTTTAATTTTTTAGGCCTTTAAATTGTAATTTTTATTTTATTTAATTATATTATTTTTTAATTACGTATTTTTAATTATGTATTTTATAATTTTTTAGGCCTTTAAATTGTGATTTTATTTTATTTAATGAAGTGTGTTTTTATTAATTGAATTTGTTGGAAATAAAAATAAAAAATGAAATTGAATGAATAGTTAAGAGATGGATAAGAGATGGTTAAGAGATGGAGGGATGCAGGTGTTGTCTCTTAGTTAAGAGATGAGCTGAAAAGTACAGTGGGGCCCATGAATAGTTAAGAGATGAGACGGTTAAGAGACAGCGTTGCGGATGGCCTAAACACGAAAAAAAAAGGTCCATGAGAGCAAAACCCACCCATAAATATCCATTCTTTAGCCGTTTCCTCTACTATCCACCACTCTCACACATGTCTCACACCAAATCTCCCTCCCCATCTCTCTCTCATCTCTATTCCCCTACAAAACTAGAATGACTCCTCCCCACCTCCCCCAACAAACATGCTTCCCCACACACAGTTCCTGGACACTCTCCTCTGCAACGAAGACCATTTCGACACCACCCAAAACACTCCCCTCCAACACCAACATTCCCTAAACTTCAATTCCTTCACCACTCCCTTCGAACAAGACGACGAACTTCGCTCACTACTGCACAAAGAGCAGCAAAACGAACCGCACCGCAGATCCCAAACTAAACCCCAAATCGAAGAAGTAATTCGATGGATGCTCAGAGCCATCGCCTACTATTCCTTCTCCCCTCTCACTGCGGTTCTTGCAGTCACCTATCTCGATAAATTCCTCCACCGATTTGACAGCGACAAGCCGTGGATGTTTCAGCTCGCCGCCGTCGCTTCTCTCTCCCTCGCCGCTAAAGTGGAAGAAACCGATGTCCCTCTTCTTCTAGACTTTCAAGTATGTCGATAAAAATCCAATCTTGGCGATAAAAATCCAATCTTGATGATTAAAATCCAATCTTTTTGAGATTTTCTTGATTTTGATGAGATGGGTGTGGCTGATTTGTGCAGGTGGAGGAGCCCATTTATGTGTTTGAGCCCAGAAACATTCAGAAAATGGAGATTTTGATTCTGTCGACGCTGGAGTGGAAGATGAATCTCATCACCCCATTTTCGTTTCTTGATTACATTGCAAGAAGGCTATTGTTGAATGAACATCTTTGTGGGGAGTTTCTTGCGAGATGCGAGCGTTTGATTCTCTCTGTTATTGCAGGTAATGAAGCATTAAAATTCTCATCTTTTTCGGTAAATTGTTACAAAAAATAATTTTTGGTCTAATTTTGGTCAATTATTAGTCAATGAATAGTAGTCTTATTTTAGAATGCATGAATTTTAATAGATAGAAAATAAAAAAGAAAAGGTGATGAGGAGAAAATGAAAAATAGTTAGAAAATGAATCTAAATTCTGTGGACACCTAAAATAAAGAATTACTGTGGGTTTTTTTTTTGAAGAAATTATGATGGTGAGTTTTTTTGGTCAAATAGTGTCTAATATTACTATAATTCACATGTGAGTTAAACGAAGTTCTTTATTTATAAAGAAAATATGTTATTTGATTCAAAAATAAAAACAATAATACTCCATAATTTATTGTTTCCTAGGCTAATGTCTAAAGTTGCTAGACCACAATTGACTCTTTTGACAGTTTATATTTATTTATTTATTTCAATTTTATTATCTTAATAATTTATTTCTATTAAATCCAGACAATAGATTCATGGCATATCTACCTTCTACAATGGCAACAGCTACAATGATCCATGTGATCACCAACATTGAACCCTCAATTGATCCGGAACACCACAATCGATTATTGGGCATTCTTGGAATCAACAAGGTACAACAATTTCCATGAAAAAATGGGATTCAATTTTTAGAAATGTAAATACTAAAATTCTTGCAATGTGCTATGAAATTAGGACAAAGTTGAAGATTGCTTTATGCTAATTCAAGAAGTGGCTACAAACGTCAGAATCAACAAAAGAAAGTTTGGATCTTTGCCTTGTAGCCCAAAAGGGATGTTTGATCTCTCATTCATCTCAGATTCTTCCTCAAACGATTCTTGGGCAGTTGCTTCGAATTCTTCCTCAGTTTCTTCATCGCCACAATTGAAGAAAATCAAGATCTCAGATCGCCAAAGTTAGTATAGTAGTAGTAGTATATTTATTTTTAATTAAATATATTTGTTGATTTAATGTTTGTATTTAAATGCCAATCACCCTTGCAAGAAATTCATATTGTGGGCCATGTTAAAAAAATTGGGCAAAGATGGTTGGCATTTTAGGGGAATGAAGGGAATAGAATGCAGAGAAATTAAATTTGTACTACTTGGTATTTTATTATTTATATAAGTTGATTTGTAAATTGATTTTGTGAATCGTCTACACTCTACAGAAGTTTTTGTCTTTTGTCTGTGCATGATTCTTGGATATGTAAGATTGAATAAAATATTTTACTGCTATATGTGTTTTATTTCAATATTTTTTAGGTGTATGCTTTGTGTGCGCATTAAATGGTGGTATTAATTATATAATGTATAGTGCTGATCTAATCATAAAAAAATTATTTGCAGACATTCTGATATAAATTTTCCAACCTGGATCTTTTATTTTTGTGATATTATTATGGTAAGAGATAAAATAGCCCAAACTTTTAACATTAATGCAAATAATTCTAACATTGCTTGTTATTATCAATCTCTAGATCGATTGGAATAATAACCTTAAAGAGTTAGTATATTTTTTTTTGGTAGGAATCGCATTATATTCGCTAACTTTCTTAAGTTGCTAGTTCTCCTAACTCATCAACACAATATATTAAAAATATTAACAAGATCACATTAAAATATGTAATATTAATATTTTAAATATCAATATTAGCACAATATATTAAAATATCAAATTACAACTATACCTATACAGTTGAGGAGGTCCAAATTCGACAAAATATTTAATTGTTACGTATGATTGCTTAGATTATGGAGCCAACTAAATAATGCACCATAGAACTTAAAAGTAGCGTGAATGGCGGTGGGAGCATTTATAAATGAACAACACATATCTATATCTAATATTTATATGAATAATATATTCATTAAAGTAAGTTCATTTCCGCTGAATCTGACTGTCTGTGGAGTTGATACTGTATCTTTGTGGACTGTGGGTTGTATGAAATGAATTATTAAGCAACGTGACACTTTGTTTGTATTATTACATCATTTTCCTCTATAGTGTTCAACTTTAAGCTAGCAAAGTTGGCTTGTGAAAATTATTGATCGCCTATTTTTAATTTCCCTTTAATGAAGGTGATCAATTTCCCTTATTATTTGTGGGCTATGTGTGAGCAAATACATGGGTGCGGGCAATTAATTTGTTGGATGTGATCAAATTTGGAAATAATGTTTGGTTTTTGTTTGACAACTGAAATTCTTAGCTGATGCTTGCATTGACGGACCAAGAAAATAGAATGTGGAGGATCAGTCTGGTCAGACAATGATAGTGTGACACCTTGCGCTATAGTGGATATGGATGATGGACGAAGAACAAAAATAAATCGGGTTGGCGCGGAGTGGAACTACCACATTGGATTGATAGAAGCTCTGGAGGTTGATTTTAATGGATTGAGTTGCAGTAGACTTGCTCAACCCTTAACTCCACCTAAATCCGGCGTTGAAAGTTCACATTGAATAAACTTGTAATACATCGAGCACAATAAAGAAGATTGATTCTACCATCAGAAGACAAGGTTGTATTGACAACTACATCTGGCAACGAGAGATGGACAAAGAACGGAAGTGAAGGCAACTCCAAATACCGAAGTTGTCTGACCTTCGTATTCCGATGATAGGGTCGACCGAGAGCTTACTATGGTTGGAAAGAATGATAATCACTAATTGAAAAACACATATCAGGACTATTAAAAGTATCACAATATAATGAATAAATTTGTGCATTTGAGTGTTTGTCATTATAATTTATGACAACAATATAAAACAGTCCTACTTCTGTCTGTTAACAGTAAAAACTTTTGAAATAGTATGAATTTTAATATATAATTGGTAAAGTAAAAAAAAGATAGAAAGAAAATATAAATTAAATGTTGTTAGCGAAAAAAGTGTATCACCTCATCAGAAATAAAAATATTTTCTAAAATAGAAAGTTTCTAGTTTTAAATAAGTGAAGAAAAAAAAGTTCTATTTTGAAAGTACGGGATAGTAAATGATACGAATCACAGGACAAATAGTTAATTAGGTGGAATTAGATTAGAGGTGGATTAAGATCGGACTAAAATTGGAATTAAGATTCACCTAACAAAAATCACATAAATACAAGAAAATTAGAACAGGTGGAAGTGAGAGATTGGGAGACAGTATCTTCTGATTAAGGGTTTAGATGCTTTTGTTGGCTCTTTTGGTCATTGGTCGAATAGACTATAGTTTTTTTTTCAAACCAAATAATTAAATGGAGTATAAGAAAAGACACACATCCATTATTTTATTTTATTCAATAATATGGAGTTGGTTCCAGTTAATAATTCCTCCATTTTGGGACATATTTGACCATGTCAAGGCTAATGTGGTCTAGCTCTTTTTTTTTTCTTTTCTACTTTTTCTTTTTAATTTTTGTATCTTACCTTTAATTATGAGAATTTGTCTTTTCCTGGTGCTACTTCACATGTTAGTTATCAATTTTTAGAAGAAATGATGTTACTCTACAAATCTACATCTATTTAACCGAATGGAATGAATATGCAGCAAAGCCAGAATTTTTTTGGTGGGGGTTCTAAATCACTATTAATAGTTACATAGTTCATTTAACGTTGCTGATGTCGAAAGTTCGAAATAATTAATACTCCTATTTACTATTTTCAAGTTTTATATAAAAATAGTATAAATAAAAATGAATTTTCAAATATAAAGTGATAAAGATTTAAGATTAACATAATTAATAGTGTAAAAAAGGAACAAATAGAAAGCATGTTCTGAAAAATAGAGAGTAGAAGTATTATAATATACTACATAGTATTATATTGCATTAGAATAAAGAAAAGAGAAAAAAACTAGCATATAGAGAAAAAGAGAAATATGTTGCCGCAGAAATTCAAACTTGCAACATCTGGGTTACAACTTACAAGACTACGTCTCAAATCAACTGCGCCAGAGACACTATACTTGCAGTGTAGTTTGCATATGTTATATATAGTCAATCGACAAATTGATGGGGGGAACATGGGGCCTAGCCTCAACGTGGCTTCGCCACTGTTTATATGTACTATTTAGTCATGTACTCCACATTTATATTTTTCGTAACCTTTTTAGGTGATCTTGACGAGTTTAAACTTATGGGATATTAATTTGGATTAATACCTATCAAAGAAATTATTTGGAATTGAGATAGACTAAGAGGAGCATAAAGTGGCAGATTGAGAGAGAGGTGGATATATTAATACACTCGTATTAATAATTAATAGATTCTACATTATAATTAATAAAATATTCAACGAAAAATTGTCACATCCCGACTTCCTTCTAGAGCTGCCAAAGGTTTATCGAACCGACAGTTAAAACTGAAACCGTAACAGGTGGTTACGGTTCCAAAGCGAAACCGCGAGAAATTTTCTGAATCGAAACCGTGAATTTTAGAACCGCGGTTCTGTTCAAGTTCCAAATTTTTTGAACCAAAACCGCGACCGAACCGCCGGTTAACCGTGGTTCACGGTTCCGAACCGCCAATGCAATGATAAAATTAAACATAGTTAATCCTTATATTAAAACTATACTCTATTATGGTAATAACTTTATAAAACTATTTCCAATTTTATTAATTAACACACTTTTTTAAATATGGAGTCTATGGAGTGTGAATCATTATTAATAAATATTTATCAACATTGTTTGATAAAACTTAGAAGAATTGAATACTTTAAATAAAACATAATACTCTAATTAACATTGATTGATGAATCGGCAGTTTTCAAAATTGATTAGTCGAGTCTTCAAAATTGTTTGGTTGGCGATGGGTGATGGTTGCACTATTCAAAATTGATTGCACAAAACACCATTTCTTTTTTATTTATTTATTTAAATGTTGATTTTAAATTCAAGCACTGCAGCTTATATGGCTTGGGATGCTCGATGAGCTGCAACCCTAGTTTTTTGACCATCGTGTTGCTAGCTAAATTTTTACTGCTGCCTCCATCTATAATAACAGTGCAAACTTTATCCTTCACCTGGCAATGCGTATGAAAAATATTCCCTCGTTGCTCATCTTCATTGCTTCTGTTTTGGGTATTTAGGGCTTTTCGTGTTACCATAGTTGAACGAATATGACGCCACGTTCAAATGCAATAGCTTGAACGATAAGCTATTTCGAATTTGAACACTTTGCTATGAGAAATCGAAATAGAGAAAAGATTAAAGAGGAACTATCAAGAAATTCAATTAACAAAATAAAAAAACTTCAAAAACTGACTAACATTGGTACGGTAGTTTGGCTTTTATTGGCAAATAAAACCAAACTAATCTCTAAACCTATATCTATCTACTATTTAAATAATAATAAATTAATAATAAACTATTCCCCAAGGATATCTGTAAACGGAAAATTGCTAAACAATACCGCAAAATTTGCTCAAATTTTGATCAATCATGCCACTTTTAAAAACGGAAAATTATATTTATTAATTTTGACTTTTCTATTGATTATCTTATAATCCCAAATTAAAGAAAATTATATAATTTTGATGTATTTCTTAATTATATTTTAATCCCAAATTTAAGGATAATTATGCATCACATCAATAAATTCAAACACTCATAGCCTGTCGAAATTTTTACCAGAAGACCATAAAAAAAATATTTAAATTATAATATAATTAATCATTTTAAAATTACGATTTTTTATTACCAATTTGACCAATTTCTTCGGATTTTCCCTAATTTAAATATCCAATTCGAAAATTCTTTATTGGCCCATGCCCATATTTTGTTTTGCACTTATGATATTATGGGCTTAACATGTTGGGCCCATCCCAACCCAGAGAGTTACCTACCTGTCTTAATCAATATTACTACTGTAGATGTTTATTAACATATTTTTCTTTTCATTACAAACCCTATTAGTTAATGAAATACAGATGTTTTATTAACATATTTTTGTTTTCATTATAAACCCTATTAGTTAATGAAATCCTTCCACCGTTCCACAATAATTATCACTCGTGTCCATTTCGATCCATTCCACAATAATCGACACACTTCATATTTACCCTAACTCACATTTTATTATAAAACCAATATAAAAACATAGAGTCTCACGTTCCACTCGCTTTTCCAACCGAACTTTTTCTTTACCTTTCTTAAAACTCGTGTACACAATGAGATTGACAATTATTGTGGAACAGATAGAGTAATAAAAGCGTCATTAAGTTCCGGTCGATCGAAATTATATAAGTAAACGTTCATTTATGATATGCAAATAAGGATCTTTGAAGACCAAGATGTATAAAAATAAAGCACTAGAACACCAAAAGACGAGGCATTCATAAAATTAACATTGAACGAGATGAGTCACCGCCACCTTCTCCGGCCGTGGCTCCTCCTCTCCCGCCGGCTTCCGGTAATCGACTGTCTCCACTTTTCTCTCCACCACTCCCTCATCGTTAACTCTTTCATTACCCTAAAAATGTGCAAAACCATAATTACACACACATCAATGTAAATTTTAAATTAAAAAAAAAATAAAAAAGACACTTACCTTAGTTGTAGTAGAATCCATGAGATGAGTCTTCAACTTTAAATTTTATGTAACTAGGATTTAATGTAACAATTTAGATGCCTAAATTTATTGAATGTGTGTGTGAGTTATATATGTAGTACAAAATTGTGGTGCTTTAATTAAGGTGGGAAATTTGTAGTTTGGACACGTAATAGGATGAGTCATGTTTGTTCCGTAGAGACTTCTACAAATAAGCCTTCTCATTTTTCCTTTTTGTGAATGTGAAGCTAAACTTTCATTAATTATTAGTATTATATATTAAAAGGTCCAAATTAATGGCTATTACCTAATTTAAGCTTCAATATAATATATGTACCTTTTTTCGATATTATGAAATTCGATATAAAACTGTAGTAAAAGAACTAGCTCCCATATTTGATCGAGCAAACGGTATTCAATATTTGTGGATTATATAAGTTTTAGTTTTTATAAAATGGTGTTAGGTTGAAAGGATAAAATTAGTCCCACACCAATTCAATATTCTTGCATCAACTTAATCTTTAATACGAAACATGCTTCATCGATTTTCATACACTTGATCAATCCGTCACTGTTTATGGAAATTTTTGTTGTTGTAATCAGTAACGAAGCCAGAAATATTATATTGGGAGTCCAAGACATTGTTTATAAATATGAGACATTTTTCGGCATTGTTACTGGTGTCGCCAAATTATTTGCGGAATGTGAATAGGAATAGCGAGAGATAAAAAGATGATTATTTTAGTAATAATTAGAAGATTAGTTATAGAAACCAGTGATACTCCATGCGGTGACAGTCTGTTAAAAGCATATTAATGTCTTATTGATTGTAGCTTAAATTTTGAATTTATCATATTGGATATCACATATAGTGATGCTAAATGACCACATTATGGCTGACCATAATTAGATTTTTCAACTAAATTTAATGTACTTGGAAAGTATCAATATTTTCAAGACTATTCTACCCCTTGCCTTAATTCTTACATCAATGTTTTCCTCAACTTTTGTACTTATTACATTTATTTTCTCAGATTTTTATTTATGATAAAAAATAACAATATTAAGTAAAAATAGTCGTATAATATAATATTATAATTAAATATTTAAGTTCTTTTTATTGCACAGGTCTAAAGTGTGTGCCACGTTTTGCACTAATAATTACTCCGTAGTACTATCAGTATATGATAAATTAATATATAAATTTAGCGATATATAGTAGAATACAAAGTTTAACATTTGATATTGAGGATAATTTTAAAAATAATGTTATTATAATAAAGTCAACGACAATAGCAAATACATTAATAAATATTAATAACAATAGTAACAATAATAATTAGTACTATATCACATTTAATTGTTTAAAGTTATTGTATTATTTTACGAATTTCATATTACTAGTACAAATGTGTTTGGTGTTATCAATTACTTTTAAAAATATAAAATAATTTTATAAAATATATGATAATTATTAATTTGTATGCTAAGTATATATATAATGGAAAATAATACCTCCTCCGTTCCACGAGAATATGCACTTTGGGTTATACACGAATTTTAATGCCCAATATAATACACAAAGTAAGAGAGAAATAGAAAGAAAAAATAAATCAAGTATTGAAGTCTCACCTTATTATAGATAAAAAAAAATATTCAAAATTAATTGTGCATACTATTGTGGGATGGACTAAAAGAGTATCCAATCATTTATATTTTCCCAATTGATCTAATGAATCCCCAATTAATCAATTTGAATCAATCAATTTGAATCAATCAATTTTATTTCTAATTGATTTTTCAATTTAAGTTAAATTGATTAATCTAAGCTTAGATCAAACACATGCCCAATTAATTGATTGAATCTTCAATTTTCCCCCACTAATGGCCTAATCTATCAAGTTCTCGTACTACACTAATAATAAGTACAACTAGTAGATTATCATATTATAAAAATTCATAATATTTCAATATGTAAAACTATGATAATTCATAGTATTAATTATAATATCATCATATATGGTATAGTATATGCAATATTAATAATTCATAATATTATTAATCCATAATAATAACTTTATACTACAACATTAATACAATTACGTAGTATTAAATAAGATACTATACCATATTATAATATTGATTAATAAGAATTCATAATAATAACTTTATACGCCAGAATATATTATGGTTACCCCTAGTCCCAACGAATATGATCCCTTTCTTGGACGGTACATGATTTTATGCAGTTTTAATTTTGTGTATTAAGTAGAAAGAATAAAGTAAGAGATGAAGAATAAAGTAGAAATAAAGTGGTTTCTATTTTCGGTAATGGGTATTGGGTCATATTCAGTGGGGTGGAGGAGTACTGGAGAGTATTAATGTGTATAACAAACTACTCCATCCGTCCCTCTCTAAGTAGAGCATTTATAATTCGACACGAAATTTTATGTAGTGTTGTTTTGTGAGTAAACTATAGATAATAAAGTAAGAAAGAAGGTAAAAATAGAGAGAGTGATGTTTCTATATATATATAGAAATGTGTCATTTAGAGTGAGAACATTTCCCCTAAAAAATGTGTAATTTAGAGTGGAACGTAGGGAGTATATGTTGTATAAAATTTATAATTAAATATACTAAGTAATGACAATACTACACGATATCGAATTATAGCCGTTGTTAATATGAACTAGTGACGCTATATAGCGGTCCATAATTATGATAATCATGACATTAAATTATGTTAGAAATTTATATTACTCATTTGATTTAGTATATACTTATTTATTTACTAATTATTCTTAATAGTATTATTTTTTAGAATCACAATTAGTTTATAATATAATTATAATCATACGGTTAGACTGAATCCATTTTGGAGTGTTACGGTAAATGTTACTCGCTATGTTTTTTCATAGTCGAGACACTTCTTTTTTAGCATAAATGGATATTTAATGTGTTAAGGATATATAGATGATAAAGTATAAAAAATAGAAAAATAAATCAAATAAAGAGTAAAGCAATAGAAAAAATAAATTAAGAGTGAAAATATATATTCATCATAACAATATAAAAATGATTAGACTTTAGCGAAACTTTTCTAAATAAAAAGATTACTTAAAGGAGAAAAATTTTGATAGATGCAATTAACTTACATATTTCATTAGTTGAGAATTAATTGATCAACGCTTTAAGGATCCGATAATAATTATTTTTTGGGAATCGGGTTGCAATTAGGATAGAGAGAGATTGATTTCAAATTTGAAATTAAATGTATATTCTCTCTTCAAAATTGGAAGGATAAGGGTGAATATGTAAAAATACTTGAGCACTATCTAAAACTATTATTTTATAATATTATTTTGTTCAACTATTTACAAAACTGCTATTGTATGGCCAGCCACATTGTGGCCACATAGCATTACTCTATCACATAGGATAATGCTATGTGGTCACATTATGGCCGGCCATAAAAGAGTATTTAGATTAATATATAGCATAAAGAGTGATGTTAAATGGCCATAACGTGGCTGGCAAAAAAACTAAAAAAATAGTACATTAAATGCTAATTTACTTGAAATTAGTTCATCTTAAAAGTATTAATTTTTTCGAGACTAATATACCCCTGTGCATGAATAACAAACTGAGTCATTAAATCCTTTTCGTTTCTTTCTATGTTTGCTTTCGTTTTAGATTTTTTTATACTTTTATTTATTATTTTAATTGCTTAGTATGCATAGTTACTTTTCAAATCAGTATATAAATACGTTTCTTTTATGTTTGCTTTCTTTTTGATTTTTCTTTTTTCTTACAGTTATTTGTTTTCTAGTTTATATTATTATATTAATTGTTTAATATGTATATATTACTTTTTGAAATCAGAATATAATATCTTCACGATATTAAAATTGTATAAATATTTAAAGTATACCATACTTAACATTAACATTTAAATAACTTATAAATAAAATAAATGTAAACATTAAACTGTATAATTATTTTTAGTTAGATATTTTCAATATTATAAGTATATATAGAAAAACATACTAGTATTATTCTTAATTAAAATACTCCATCCGTCTCATGTTTCTCACACTTTTCATTTTAGGCCGTAAATTTGAGATTGATTTTTAGTGTATATTGAATTAGAATTTAAGTGTAATGAGACATTACTTAATAAAGGAGCTCTTAACTTAAATTAGCATATTAATTAAATGCATTACATCTAACTTAAACTATAAATAGTGTAAGGAGTTTGTGACCAGCCAAAAAAGCAACATTGCAAGTAACTAGTGCGCCCTCTCACTCTATGTTGGACAACTTTTAAGACATTTGGAAATCAAATTCTTAAACACAAAAACCAAAACAAATATATAAATTTTTGTTTAAAAAAATTTATTAAAAATAAATAAAATATACCAAATAAATTTTTATTTAAATGTACAAGGTATTACATTTATAAATATTAGTAGTACTCCCTCCGTCCCATAAAAGTTGAGTTGTATTCCTTTTTAGTCAATCCCAATAAAGTTGAGTCATTTCCTTTTTTAACAAAAGATAAAACATCTAATCTCTCTTACTTTATTCCTTCATTTACTTTACTCTCTCTTATCTTTCCTACTTCTTTCATATCTCCTATTTATTTAATATAAGTTCTTAATCTCCGTATCCAAAATTTTTGTCTCAATACTTTTATAGGACGGAGGGAGTATAAAGCATGATACTATAGACTCCTTCAAAGCAATGAATTTATTATAGTATTAGTATAATCGGGAATTGGATACCCGATATCCAAACCCGAAATATCGGGTAATTGGATATCCGATATCCGATTTTTCGAGTTTCGGGATCGGGTTCGGGTATAGAATTTTTGGATTATCGGGTATCGGATAACCCGATACCCGATCGGGTATCGGGTTATCCGGGTATACCCAAATTACCCGAATTACCCGATTTTTTAAGTTAAATTTAATAAATTATGTATTTATTTTATTATTTTAAAATTTTAATTAAAAGTTTATAGTTAATTTTCTTAAAAAATAAAAAAAAATTAAAATTAAAATCCAAAATCGGGATTGGATAGTCGGGTATTTGGGTACCCAAAATCATTTTCGGATCGGGTATTGGGTATTAGATTTTAGGAAATTCGGGATCGGGTACCCGAAATTTTCGGATCGGATACCCGCGGGTATCCAATTTGACAGGCCTAGTATAAACAAAAGTAATTAAAACTACAATATTATATCAATCGAATTTCTATTTTTTAAATTGAATATCCAATATATTTTTCAGATTCAAATTCTGTTAAAAGGGTCGGTACAAAAATCAACCGATTAACTGGAATCGGCCAAGCATAATTACAATATGACATAATGTAAAAAAAGAATATTTTTTACAAACATATCTATATACACATTGAGACACGATATAATATTTTATTGTTCAATTGTACACAAAAATATCATGATCATTTAGTATAGCACTCTCTCAATTCGCGAATAGGAGTCTCGTTTTTCCATCTTAGTCAGTTCGTAAATAGGAATCCCAGTTGTTTGATACTACATATTTACGGTTGTTTATTTCGGAGTCTGCGAATAGGAATCTTAGTTGTTTGATACTACACAGTATAAGCATCATACTTGTTTGATGGAGTACTACATATTTACGGTTGTTTGTTTCGTTTTATGTATTCAGTTTGATTCTAATTCACTAAAAACTGTTATTGATATTTTTATTTTATAAAATTTATAAAATTCAAATGCTCTATTTATTTTCTTTATTATTTTATTCATTTATATGAACTAATAGTGAAAACGATAAATTAAGCTTTAAATTTTATTGTAGTGTAATGCGAGTAACTTCTCAAGAAGTTATCAAATTGTATAAAAATATGTTACTATAAAATGTTGTTCTAGTTAAACTTTAAGGATCAAATATATATTTAACGCGACCTAATATAAACATAATTTTATAATTTTATTACAAAATAAAAAATATCAACAACATTTTTAATATATTAGAGTTGAAATAAATATATAAAATAAAACAAATAATATTAAAAGTGCATCAAACGAAAGTAGGGTTCATGTATGTAGCATATCATTTTCCTTTAAATTATTAGATCATTTCTTAATTAAAATATGTAAGAATATTCTTTGTAAAATAAATACTCTTAAAAAAATTATATATCTAATTACTGGATTCTAACCAATTATAGACATTAACATTAAAATAGAGTTCTACTAATTCCTTTCATCAAGTTATTATTTTTTAATTTCTCTTTGACTGATTTTAATAAATAGAATATATTTTTAAAATTTATTTTATTTGAGTCTGTATAGTGAATTAGATATTAACTTTATTTGATTGAGATAGTATAGAATTAGATGTATTGAAATTTAGCAGAAAGGAGAAAAGGAATCAAAGGTGGGAATTTTGCAGATCGTTGGTCAATAAATGTGAGAATATATAGTGGAGAAAAATTTTGTTTGATTCTCCGGCAAAAAACTAAAAAAGAATAAAATGAATAAAGACTTGTAGTAATTCAATATAGATTGGTTAATAAATGCATAAAAGAATCGAAAACAAAAATTTTCTATAAAAGGGCTATTTTGTAAAACCACTACAACACTCACAACTAAATTTATTATATTTAATGATTATTATACCCTTATGTGTCTAACCTTAGACGTGGCCTACAATTCTCATTGAAATAAGGGTACTGCGGGAAAATCACCACCGCAAGAGAACATCACCATCCCAAAATCACCATTGAGCACTGCTACATCGAACAGCAAAAATCATTAAGGATTGGGACAAATAACATAATTTAATGAAACCAAAATTCTTCCTACACAAAATCAACAAAAAATTGAGCAGCAGAGGTTACGGAATGCAGAACTTCCGGAGTCGCCGACGCCATCCGCCGTCGCCGTCGTTGTCGTTGTCGGGGAAGAGCTCACGTCGGCGCTATGTGAAGAAGAAACCGTAAGAAACCCTATTTGGCAGAATCAATTTTTTGTTATCGGGAAGAGTTTGGGGATTTTGCTATTTAAAATATGATTTCAAATTTATAAAATTTAAATTCCATGTCATTGCACACATCAGCGTCCACATCATTATCCACGTCAGACAATTACACACGTCACCACTCTACATAGCCGGAATACCCGACTCGAAAAATTTGCACACGGGAGCAAAGTTTGCGATTTTTCGTGCAACTTTTAAAGTTCACGGGAAATACCAGCCTTTTGTGAAAGCTGATGATTTTAGAGGCAGTTTATCCTTGAAATAATAGCTTCTATTTTCCAAGTAAAGGCACAACTAACATGGATGCTAAAATAGCATTTGAAGCACGCGAACGCCGTACTATCACGATGCCCAAGGTACCCTTTCCTACATACCCCACACTGACGGCCACAGACCATGTGCACGCGGACGAGAGTGAGAGGGCATTCATGACATCTCTCAGACACCTCTACCATCTCGTACTTGACCAAAGATAGCTTATCCAAGCACGGCACGCATTCCACGTGGAACGCCTGCTTGCACTCCGCGCACCCATAGTGCCACCGCGCGTCGTCAAGGCCCCTCTCGCAGGCGTCGCAGTAGATGGTATTTGTCTGCGGCTGTCTGCGAGGAGGTGGGGCCGTGACGAGCTTCAGAGGATGCGGGTCGCACACGTGGCGGACTGTGGCGGGCAGCCGTGCGCACGTGCCGTGAATGCTGAAATTGCGGCACGTCCCGCATTTGTAGGAGACGCCGCTCAGGAGTCCGCCGCAGCAGCGACACGCTTCCAGATCGCCGGATGCGGAGGAGCGGAGCACGTGTGTCTTAGCGTGCGCGGCGTGCGTGATTGAGGTCGGCATCAGGGCGCACATGACGTCCATGTTGGTGCTGTGGCGGCGAAAGGTGAATGCATTTGTGTTGCGGTTACAACACGTGGTTGATTCGATAGTCTTTAAGTCGATGAGATCGAGCGGAATGGCGATGGGGTTCTGGCGCAGCACCGAAGGGAGACGCGCGCAGCTGTCGTGGAGGAAGAGTTTCGGGCACCAAGAGCACGAGTAGAATGGAGGTGAGATAAATTGGACGCACGCGTTGCAGGTTGGGGGCCGATCAACTTCGTCATCGGCTTCTTTGTAGATGGGATAGTCATGGTGCAGGGTTAGTGGATGTCTGTGCTGAAGTTTAACATCACTTGTGGTGGGGGTATTTTTGGTTATGTGTCGGACAATACTTGTGTATTCATCGGGAACCGGAAAATGAACTAAGCCTGGAATTCGACCATCTCCAAAAGCTTCTCCAAGCAAAACTGTAGTTCAAAAATATCAACTGGAAATTAAAATAAGACCTTGTTAATTTCCATATATTTAATTATAGTCAATTTTCTATTTTAATGCCTAACTAATGAGAATTCAAGTTGTTTTAGTACTCCCTTTGTCCCATTAAAAATGAAACATTTTCCTTTTTGGTTTGTCCTACTAAAAATGAAACGTTTCCAGAAATAGAAACAATACTCTCTCTACTTTTTCTTCTCTCTTACTTTACTTTCTTTTCATTAACTCACAAAACAACACTACATAAAATCCTATGCCGAAAAGCAAATATTGCATATTTAATGAGACGGAGGGAGTATTTCTTTCTCTTTGATGTGTCTCCCTAACAAAAAATTACGAGTAGTTGGTACAAAAATAGGAAAGTACCAATGTGACATGAAGGAGAAAGAAATGATGTCTAAAATTAAATATCTTGTTAGGTGACCACAACTAACTTCAAATAGTTTTGATATTTCTTTCACTTTTTAGATAATACTACTATTTCTTAATTTGAAAATTTAACAAGTGCAAAAATGTGTTTTTTTTTTGAAAAATTAATTTTGAAGTTCACTATTTAGGGTAGAAAGACAAGTCAATCTAAAGCCAAACATGAATTCACCTGATTCGAAGCTCTGCCTTTCTGTGACGGCACACATGATATGGACATAGTAACGACACATAGTGCACGAATAAACCCCCCAACTCGAGACCTCCTCTCCACAAATCGCACACTGACACGTGGACGATCTGATCCCATAGTTCAGAAGAAGTGGGTGCTTGTGGCTCTGATGCTCTATTACATTTGGCAGTGCAGCGCAGTGCGGATGCAACCAGAAACCACATGGGCCGCACACGTAAACCAAAGGCATAGACGGGACCCACAACAGGCCCGGCCTATGCCCGGTCCCACACGCACAGCAGGCAAAGGAAGCATCCGCTGCTGAGCAGCGGAAGACCGTCAACCTGTGGTCGTGGCTCCGGTGCATGATCTTGACCGTCCAAGCGCACGTCACGTTGAGTTGGAAACCGCACCCTGGGCCGCGACAACGGTACAGGACGTCCCCGCAAACGGCCTTGCAGTGGGAGCAATTGCTTTTTTCGAGATTAGGCTGCTTCTCGAGGGGTTCCAAGGAAGGGTGCAAATCGCTGCAATCTGAATCGATAGGCAGATTACTGCACTGGTCGTGCAGGTAACCACTTCCCGACTCTGTTGCTTTGAACGGGGTCGAGAAGATAGGCACATTGCAAGCACCGCATAGCTTTGAATTCCCGTCATCGGGATCGATATTGTTTTCTTCCTTGTGCTTACTGTGAAATATAGATTTTGCATCAAGCGGATCAATTTCATTTCGATTAAGTATTCTCAAGTTAAAGAATACTAACATTTTTCGATGTATTAGTTCATTAATAGATGGTCTATTTATATAGTGTCACCACATGAAACTTATTGTTTACTAGTATATCAAGAATTGTAATCTCACGTTTCGAATTACTTTATGCATGACTTATTTGTGACTTTATTGTACAAGCACACGTTTCGAATTACTTTATGCATAACCTTGCTACATAAGATAAGAATGATATGCTTCTTTTTGTGCAAGGATATTAAAAGAATTACTTCCTCAAACGTTTGGAATTACAAGTCGACCAAGATATATAAAAAGGAATGACTTTAGAACTATAGTTCAAAGACCATTATAAAATATAAAGAAAAAAGTATGAATAAAATTTATTTGAGTTTCGTAAAAACATATGAAATAAATACAGAAATTTATACCTGAATAAAATTAATAATTTTTTCTCACTCTATTTATTTATATTTTATCTTAGGTAACACCGTCACAATTGTTGTTTGCTTTTTTTTTAATGAACATCACTGTATCCTAGTATTAGAAAACAGAAAAGACTTAATTTATGCAGAAATAAATTTTTATAACCTTGTTCATAAATAGACCCATCTTCTATATGTGAATGTATTCTTCACCTCATTAAATTCTACACATCTACAATCAATATGCCGTTGAAAAAAAGTGAAATCATAACAAAATCAAATTAAAGTACTATTTAAAATATACAATTGTTTGTTTGCATGGGAGAGCAAGTACACAATATTAAAGAACGACGTATATATGACCGAGAAGAATCACCAATGACATCTCCTACCTATACACTCTCCACCTCCACGCAGTGATATAACCGTACAATTGTTCATCCAAAATACAAAATTATATAAGGGAATATTCTGAAAGAGTACCTGAGGACATATTTGCCCCACCTTTCCACCTCATTACCTTCTCTCTCACTTATTATTTGAGGTTAAATTTGATAATCCATAACTCTATTAGGTTAAAGTCAGCATTTAGATTACTAGTATTAACCCTCGCCCTACGGGCGACATAAATATTTTCATTCTATTATTTTGATATATTATAAATAAACTAAGAAATAATATCATAATATATGATTAAAAATTAAAATATATTGTATATGTATTTCGCTTTGATGAACGATGTAGTATTGATAGATTGGAGATCTTAAGGAATGTGAATTCAACATTGAAAAAAAAATTGTGGAAGAAAATCCAGTAGTGAAAAGAGATAGCCTATGAAAAAGTGGATCGGATAAGAAGCTACCAAATGAGAGCTCGTTGTCGACATTAGCATCTTCATTTTTTTAGCCCCACTCACTCATCATTTACCGCCCTTATCCTCCTCCTCTCCAAAGATCGCGTCCTAACTGCCAATAATCCGACTTGTTAATATCGCAGCTACTTCTTTTCCCCATTTCTTTCTTCTTTTGCAAATAAATTCCTATTTTGGAGATTGCTTTCTCACGTCGTGAATGTCGGTATTTATAGACCAAAATTTATGTATTTTAACTTTAATTTTTAAATTAAATTTGAATTTAAATTAATGCACTTTTAAAAGCTCTTTGAATAAGATTAAAAGGCATCGATTTTAAAACATGATTTCATTTCAAATTCTAACTTAAAACAAGAATAAAAAAACACATAACTACAGTACAACCCGCATTTATAACCCAATAAATTTATATAGTATGCCTATAAGTAACAATCAATTTAATAATCCGTTATAATCATATTTAGAACACGTTCTTCTCATGAAAAAACCAATCCATTTATATACTATAAATATAAAATTAATAAATGATCCGTTACAAATCATATTCAGTATGATTTCAGTTTTTTATAAGAATACAAATTTAAAATTCACCCCATAATTTCTAAATATTTACATTTTGTTATAAAACTCGGCTTTTATATATGTATAGATTTGGGTCATATTTGAAATCAAATCTTGTACATTGAGCAAGTCAATGGAAATTTGAATTATATATGTGCCTAATTCTCCTTCAATTCTTTGAAAATTTTCATTTCTTGAAAATGTTAGAATTAGAATTCTTCTAAAGTGAAGACACCCTTAAGATGTACAAATTTATTAATAAAAATAATTTTATTTAAAAATTTAAAATATTTATGCATCCTGCTAATAGTGTACCCACAGATTCACTGACAGCAGGCAGTTTCTCAGCCACTTTAGCGGCTGCTCCGCTGTTGCCGGAGTTTTCATCATGAACGAGATGAGTCACCGCCACCTTCTCCGGGCGTGGCTCCTCCTTATCTCCTGCCGGCTTCCGGTAATCGACCGTCTCCGCTTTTCTCTCCACCACTTTACTCTTTCATTACCCTAAACATGAGCAAAACCAAAATCACACACACAAACACATTATTTGTAGTATAAAAGTTAAATTGAAAAGAAAAAAAAAAGACACACACTTACCTTAGAAATATTCATGAGATGAGTCTCGACTGTTAATTTTATGTAACTGATTTGTACATTGAGTGTTTGTCATCATAATTTATGACAACAAAATAAAATGGTACTACTTTTATCTTTTAAAATTAGAAACTTTTAAAATAACGTGAATTGTAATATATATTACTACTTAATTGGTAAAGTAAAAAGAAGATGAAAGAAAATATGATTGAAATATTGTTAGCAAAAAAAGTAAAAAAAAGATGAAAGAAAATATAATTGAAATATTATTAGCGGAAAAAGAGTCGTACTTCATTAGAAAGAACAAATATTTTTAAAAATAGAAAGTTTTAATTCTTAGACGCCAATAAAATAAAATTTTCTATTTGGAAAGTACGGGATAGTAAATGATACTAATCACAGGACAAATAGTTAATTAGGTGGAATTAGATTAGAGGTGGAGAAAGATCGGACTATAATTGGAATTAAGATTCAGCTAACAAAAATCACATAATTAAAGACACTCATCCATTATTTCATTTTATTCAATAATATGGGGTTGGTTCCAGTTAATAATTCCTCCATTTTGGGACATATTTGACCATGGCTAATGTGGTCTAGCTCTTTTTTTTCTTTACTACTCTTTCTTTTTAATTTTTGTATCCTACCTTTAATTATTAAAAAACGTTCTTTTCCTGATGCTACTTCACATGTTAGTTATCAAATTTTAAGAAGAAATGATGTTACTCTACAGTCTAAAACTCTACATCTATATAACCGAATGAATATGTCTGTGTGCAAAGGCGAAGCATAGAATTTTTTTGACAAGGGATCCAAATCACTGTTAATAGTTATATAGTTCAACTTTTATATAGAAATAGTATAAATGAAAATGAATTTTCAAATATAGAGTAATAAAGATTTAAGATTAACATAATTAGTAGCGTATAAAAGGAACAAATAGAAAGTATGTTATAAAAAATAAAAAAGTAGAGAGTATTGTATTATATTGCATAAGTATAAAGAAAAGAGATAAAAACTACTAGCATATAGAGAAAAAGAGAAATATGTTGCCGCAGAAATTCAAACTTGCGACATCTGGGTTACAAGACTACTTCTCAAATCAACGTGGCTTCTCCACTGTTTGTATATACCATTTAGTCGTGTACTCCAAATTTTTATTATTCGCAACCTTTTTAGGTGATCCTGACGAGTTTAAACTTATAGGATATTAATTTGGATTAATACCTATCCAAGAAATTATTTGGAATTGAGATAGACTAAGAGGAGCATAGAGCGGCAGATTGAGAGAGAGATGGATATATTAATACACTCGTATTAATAATTAATAGATTCTACGTTATAATTAATTAAATATTCAACGAAAAATTGTCACATCTCTACATCCTTTTAGAGCTGCCCCAAGGTTTACCGAACCGGCAGTTAACACCAAAACCGTAACCGCCGGTCGGTTCCGAACCGAAACCGCGAAAAATTTTCTGAACCGAAACCGTGAATATTAGAATCGCGGTTCGGTTCAGGTTCCAATTTTTTTAACCGAAACCGCGACCGAACCGCCAGTTAACTGTGGTTCACGGTTCCGAACCACAAATGCAATGATAAAATTAAACATAGTTAATCCTTATATTAAAACTATTCTCTATTATGGTAATAACTTTATAAAACAATTTCCAATTTTATTAATTAACACACTTTTTTACATATGGAGTCTATGGAGTATGGGTCATTATTAACAAATATTTATCAACATTGTCTAATAAAACTTAGAAGAATTGATTACTTTAAATAAAGCATAATACTCTAATTAACATTGATTAATGAATCGGTAGTCTTCAAAATTGATTAGTTGAGTCTTCAAAATTGTTTGGTTGGCGGTGGGTGATGGTTGCACTATTCAAAATTGATTGCACAAAACACTATTTCTTTTTTCTTTTCTTTTTTTTTTTATGTAAATGTTGATTTTAAATTCAAAATTGATCTCATTTCCCCCTATTTTTATCTATAAATACTCCCCTCTATCCTCACTTACACCCACCTCATTCTTGTGTTAACAAGAATTTCACCTTACTCGTCTTAATTAAATTTAAACTATCCATTTCCTTGTTCCAATTTATTTTATAATTTCAAACTACATGGCAAAAAAAATAATAAGGAAAAAACCATGAAACTGAACCTAAACCGCTACGAACCGCCCAAAAACCGGTGGTTTGGAACCGAAACCGGCGGCGGATCGGAACCAAAACTGAAACCGTGACTGGAACCGTGAAACAGGGTTCGGTTCTGGTTCCATATTTCCCAAAACCGGAACCGGCGGATCCAAACCGAAACCGCCGGTTCATGAACCGTGGGCAGGTCTACTTCCTTCTCCTTTTCTACTTGTTCGTCTTCCTTTTGCACTTTAAGTCAATTTTTTTGAACTTGTTGAGGGCTAAGAGGAGCAAGGATGAACTTGATTCGATTATAGGCGAATGAGTACCTATTGGTGTAACCATCATGGGTAACTCGACGATCAAATTGTCATGGCCTTCCAAGTAACACGTGAGTGACCTTCATTGGTACTACGTCACACAATATTTCATCCTCATAATTTCCCATTTTAAGTGGTACCTTCACCTGATAATTCACCCTGGTGGAACTATCTTCACTCAACCATTGCAACTTATATGGCTTGGGATGCTCGATGAGCTGCAACCCTAGTTTTTTGACCATTGTGTTGCTAGCTAAATTTTTACTGCTGCCTCCATCTATAATAACGCTGCAAACTTTATCCTTCACCGTGCAACGCGTATGAAAAATATTTTCTCGTTGCTCATCTTCATTGCTTCTGTTTTGGGTATTTAGGGCTCTTCGTGTTACCATAGTTGATCGAATATGACGCCACGTTCAAATGCGATAGTCTGAACGATAAGCTATTTTGAATTTGAACACTTTGCTACGAGAAATCGAAATAGAGAAATATTCAAGAGGAACTCTCAAGAACTTCAATTAACAAAATAAAAAACTTCCAAAACTGACTAACATTGGTACGGTAGTTTGGCTTTTATAGGCAAATAAAACCAAACTAATCTCTAAACCTATATCTATCTACTATTTAAATAATAATAAATTAATAATAAATTAATAAACTATTAATTTTGACCTTTTTATTGATTATCTTATAATCCCAAATTAAAGAAAATTATGCGCCACATCAATTACTATTATAATTTTGATATGGAGTATTTCTTAATTATCTTTTAATCCCAAATTAGGATAATTATGCATCACATCAATAAATTCACACTCATAGCATGTCGAAATTTTTACCAGAAGACCATAAAAAAATATTAAAATTATAATATAATTAATCATTTTAAAATTGCGAATTTTTATTTCCAATTTGACTAATATTTTTCGGATTTTCCCTAATTTAAATATCCAATTCGAAATTTCTTTATTGGCCCTGGCCCATGCCCATATTTTGTTTTGCACTTATGATATTATGGGCTCAACTCATAATTGTTGCATGTTGGGCCCGACCCAATCCAGAAAGTTACCCACCTGTCTTAATCAGAAATAGATGTTTTATTTGCATATTTTTCTCTTCATCATAGACCCTACAAGTTAATGTATATTTTGATAATAAAAGGGTAATTAAGTTCCGGTCGATTAAAATTATATAAGTATATGTTCATTTATAATATGCAAATAAAGGTCTTTGAAGTGTTCATTTTCTAATACTCCTAAATGCTAAAATTAGATATTCCTAGATGTATAAAAATAAGCATTCATACAATAAGAGGTTGAATCCCCAACCCTAAGGGCCCCCCACATCCAGTCCGTTGTGAGGGGTGTTAAATTAGGGTACGCAGTCATCCGGTAAGGGAGAGGGCTTAACGTCTGCCAGAAGTTCACCTCCCAAGGCCTCAACTACACGACAATAATGGAGTTTGATCCTTGGCCAAAATCAAGCATTAAAACACCAAAAGACAAGACATTCATATAATTAGCATAGCAACTAGTATTCAATAAGTAATTAATTTAAATTAATGCATCCTGCTAATTGTGTCACCGACGGCTTCACTGACAGCTGGCAGTTTCTCAGCCACTTTAGCGGCCGCTCCGCCGTTGTCGTCGTCGTGAACGAGATGAGTCACCGCCACCTTCTCCGGCCGTGGCTCCTCCTCTCCCGCCGGCTTCCGGTAATCGACGGTCTCCACTTTTCTCTCCACCACTCCCTCATCGTTAACTCCTTCATTACCCTAAACATGTACAAAACCATAATTACACACACACTAATGTAAATTTTTTTATTAAAAAAAAAAGAGTATAGACCAAAATTGATCCTGAACATATGACCATTTTACCTTTTTGGTCATAAACTTTATCTTTTGGATTTTTTGGTTCTGCACATATGGAAATTTGATCATTTTGGTCCTCCGTCCATAGTTCCGTTAAAAACTAACGGTCAACCCGATTTTGACCAAATTAAACTCTTAATTCTGATTTTTAATTCACTAATTAATCTCCTAATTATTTTAACAAATCTCCTAATTCCGATTCGTCAAACCCTAACCATCTTCCTGCCGCCACCGACTGCACCGCTTTTCTCTCGGATGAGCTGCTGCTGAAGGTGTTACTGTTGGGTAACATTCGTGAAAGGAAGCAGCACATTGCGAATTCATTGGTTTGCAGGAGGTGGTGCGTGCTGTGCGGGAAGCTGGTTAAGTCGATTAAGTTAATTGGTTGGGAGTTTTTGGAGTCAGGTAGAATAAGCTTTCGCTTTCCTAATTTAGAAGATGTTAATTTAGTTCCGGCTTGTGTTAAATCTGCTAGAAATTCTGGTATTTTGTTGAGTAATAAATTGATTGAGGTTCGTCTGAGTTCGGGGATGTTGGAAAATGGTGAAGAAGGGTTGTTCGTTAGGAAGGGGGATGTTGTTGAGTCGAAGGCTATCGATGGAGGGGTGGCGATATTAGCGGAAGGGTGCAAGAATTTGAGGAGAGTAGCGTTGATGAATGTTAGTGAAGAAGGGTTAAAATGCGGAATGGATCACCTCCAACACTATATACTACATTTGTTAATACATCACTTTAAAGTGGACATGTGGATTTATATTGAGGGAAAGAAAATCTATTTCTAACATAATCTTTTTAGCCTTTCCGTGACTTTCTCTCCTTTGTTTCTATTTCTACTATTTTAATCAAAGTAATTGTGTTATCTCATTTTTTAAAAAATACTAATAATATCACATTGCTACTTATTCTGAACGAATGTATTATTAAGATTTCTACTTAAGCCAAATGATTTATTCTCCATAATTTTATAGTTATGATAAAACACATGCTAAATACTGATGACGTATAATATAGTATTTTGATTATTATAAAACATAAAATGGCAATATAAGTTTTTAGTGATTGTTTCAAAATAATTTTTCTTTTATTATTTACTTAATTTTCATATTTTATTGAAACAAATTCCCCGATATAAATGATTCCTATAAAAATAACAAATATTGCATGGCATATTCAAAAGTTAAAATTTTGATGTGATTATTTTTCACTCTAAAGTTCATGTGCTTTAAGTTGTTTAGAATATATATATATATATAGGTCCATGATCAATTGAGATTTTTTAGACTAATTGAGAAATGAGATGCAATATCAGCCACTCATTTTTATTAAATGAGTGGTCCAGATTTTGCCACATAAAAAATATTTTTAGATTAATTTATTATGAAAGGGTATAATAGTCATTTTGTGTTTTAATTAGGTTCTTCATCTTCACTAAAAACCCCAATCCCTCTCCCTGCCACCCTCCACCATCTCCGCCATTGAAGCCCTAAAATCCAGGAACGGATCCCTCGAATTCATCGCCACCACCAACGCTACGCCGCCGCCGTGCTCTGATTCTCAACCTGCGCTGCCTGATTCTGCCTCCGCCAGCGCGGAATTCGTCGCGCCGGGCTCAAAGAAGAGGCGCTCCGATCTCAGCCCGCTGACCACGACGGATTCCCTAGCTCGTTGTTAGACGCCTCAAGCAGATAGCCTAGATCCGGCCGCGATTCGCCGGAATCCGACGCCAATTCGACGATTCCTTCCTCAACCCCTCCGGATTTGCCGCAATCCGACGATTTCCTTCCTCAGCCGCTCCGGATCTGTGACCGGAAGCGGGAGATGCAGTGATTTCCTCCTCGCTGAAGGAGATTCTGTCGTCGCGGAAGGAGATTCTCCAGTACCTGTCGTCTTTGTTCATGCTGTACAGTCTTCCTTCTTTGTAGATGGATGAGGTCGGAGAGGGGAAATCGCGGAAGGAGATTCTCCAGTACCAGTGTAGAATTATGATTCTTGGCATTTTTGGATGAAATTCGCTTCAACTTGGAGATGACGCGAGTGAACAGATTTTCTGTTTGAGGATGTATGATCTCCAAAAAACAAAAACAGCTGATAAAACAGAGACACCTCACTTCCTTTCCACGCCACGCGTCCTCTCCTCCCTTTCCCCCCTTTCCCTTAAAATTCCAATTCCACAAACTCTACATCTCCACTCCCTATCTCTATCTCTAATTTGGAAAACGGCGGTTTACTTCTTCGCAATCGCAGTTTACGAATTCCTGAGGGGATTCGAGGAAGCACACCTCCGTGCCACTGCGCTGGAGCACAATCGCCATCGAATTCATACAATTGGAGCTCATCAGCAACTGCAGAATCTGCTTATCGTAGTTAGAAACCGGAATGTGACGCAGCACTGCCACCGCCTTTTCGCAAGCCCTAAAAACCGCGAAATCCAAATTTTCCCCTAAAACCTGCTCCATTATCCTCACCAGCACCTCAACGCCGCCCAACCTCTTGATCCTCCTTCACCTCATCCTCCAATTCACCAATCGACCTCAGCCTTTTTAAGCAGCTGACCTTAAACGGCGTCGAATCGATCTCCCCTAACGCGGCAGCCAACTCATCGCGCTTTGCCGCGCCGGCGGAGGCGGTGGCGTAGATCCGCTCTTCCGCGATTGCCAGGCAGAAATCAGGCGCTGGAGTGTGTGATTTGGAGTCATGTCGAAAGCTGCATAAACTGCGATTTGGAGCGTGCGCATAAATTGCAGCGGGGAGGAAGAAGGATCGATTGGGTTTGGAGAAATTTGCGAAGCTGCAGAGAGAGTGAAATTAAAACTCGAAATGACCATTATACCCTTTCATATTAAATTAATCTAAAATTATTTATTGTGTGGCAAAATCTGGACCACTCATTTAATAAAAATGAGTGGCTGATATTGCATCTCATTTCTCAATTAGCCTAAATAATCTCAATTGATCACAATCCTATATATATATATATATATATATATATATATAGGGGTGCATTACCCTCCTTATCACCCCCTAGTATAAAACATAGGACTAATATAAGTCCTTGGATCTATTAATCCAATGGCTTTGATTAAAAGCATCGCCGTACATTATTATACCAGTTTCGTACATTAAAGAGCAATTTGGGTATATTACTGTTACATCATTTATATGGATTAGTACATTAACTTAATTTGTACATTAATGTGTTAATAATGTACATTAATGTGTTTTAATGTATATGCCCCTTCTATATAATGTAGATTATAAATTTTTTACTAAGTGACGAAAGTTATATCCATTCTCCAAGGGTTTAGTAATCCATGAGGCTAGGGTGTAGTACCGACTTAGTAACACAACATTCACTAGGGTAATTTTGTGGATACTATACCCTAGCCCTATGGATGAGTTAACCCTAGGGGACTGGATCTAACTTCCACCGGTTAGTGAACGTTATGTTAATATGATGGTACTATACCCTAGCCCCATGGACTACTAAACCCTTGGTGAATGATGTTAACTTTGGGCCCGATGTGTAATACGATGCTACATTATCATGGGTATATCGTACATTATCATGGTTATATCGTGCAGTATCACTGGTATTTCGTACATCACTCTCCGACGGGGTATGGATTTGTGAATTTGTAGATGCTATATAGTATAGCTTCCATTCGCGAATTCATACACCGGTACATTATCATTGGTATATCGTACATTATCATGGGTATATCATGCATTATCACTGGTATTTCGTACATCACTCTCCAACGGGGTATGGATTTGTGAATTTGTAGATGATATATAGTAAAGCTTCCATCCGCGAATTCGTACCACGGTACATTATCATGGGTATATTGTACATTATCATTGGTATATCGTACATTATCACTGGTATTTCGTACATCACTTTCCGACGGGGTATGAATTTATAAATTTGTGGATGCTATATAGTATAGCTTCCATCCGTGAATTCATACCCCGGTACATTATCATGGGTATATCGTACATTATCATGGTTATATCGTGCATTATCACTGGTATTTCGTACATCACTCTCCGACGGGGTATGGATTTGTGAATTTGTAGATGCTATATAGTATAGCTTCCATTCGCGAATTCATACACCGGTACATTATCATTGGTATATCGTACATTATCATGGGTATATCATGCATTATCACTGGTATTTCGTACATCACTCTCCGACGGGGTATGGATTTGTGAATTTGTAGATGATATATAGTAAAGCTTCCATCCGCGAATTCGTACCACGGTACATTATCATGGGTATATTGTACATTATCATTGGTATATCGTACATTATCACTGGTATTTCGTACATCACTTTCCGACGGGGTATGAATTTATAAATTTGTGGATGCTATATAGTATAGCTTCCATCCGTGAATTCATACCCCGGTGCATTATCATGGGTATATCGTACATTATCATGGGTATATCGTACATTATCATGGGTATATCATGCATTATCACTGGTATTTCGTACATCACTCTCCGATGGGGTATGGATTTGTGAATTTGTAGATGCTATATAGTAAAGCTTCCATCCGCGAATTCGTACCCTGGTACATTATCATGGGTATATTGTATATTATCATTGGTATATCGTACATTATCACTGGTATTTCGTACATCACTCTCCGACGGGGTATGGATTTGTGAATTTCGTAGATGCTATATAGTATAGCTTCCATTCGCGAATTCATACCCCGGTACATTATCATTGGTATGTTGTACATTATCATGGGTATATCGTGCATTATCACTGGTATTTCATACAACACTTTCCGCCGGGGTATGCATTTGTGAATTTCGTAGATGCTATATAGTATAGCTTCCATCCACGAATTCATACCCTGTTACATTATCATGGGTATGTTGTACATTTAAGCTTGAGACCTGTACATTAAAATACAATTTTCATACATTAACATCATGTACTAATAGAACATAATGTACAAATATAACTACATCATGTATAAAAATCATGTATAATTGTGCTTTACCATTTTTACCCTTTTCGATTATTTTATTAATTTTTAAATTCCACGTGGCTTCCATATCAACCATCAGAACACACCTAATCAATGGATGAGATTAGTTTTCCTTTTTAACAGATTTTTACACATTAATTTGAATACACCCCTATATATATATAGGGTTGTGTTAGTGTGCTAACTAATTTACAATAATAACTAATAACTTTCAATATTGTAGGTTAAAATTATCAACACAAAGACATAATTATATCAATACAACATGTAAATTTAAAATGTCAACACAAAGACATAATTTTACCAACATAAGAAGCTTGATAAATTTATGTCTTTGTGTTGATGTTTTTAACATACAAA
Source organism: Salvia hispanica (assembly GCF_023119035.1). NCBI lineage: Eukaryota > Viridiplantae > Streptophyta > Magnoliopsida > Lamiales > Lamiaceae > Salvia > Salvia hispanica. The sequence goes on along the minus strand of NC_062965.1, from coordinate 50,255,086 downwards.
ATTGATATTAGTTATTAGTTATTACCGTAACTTAGTTAGTATTTGATCACACACCTATATATATATCATAAGTTTTCACATTATTTTCTTTGCAAAGAAGAACACATTCATGTATAAACAAGTGTATTTGCTTAGATTATAGAAAGACATCGTGTGGCTAATTAATTAGGTTTAAATAGATTCATAATTCGTAAACTGATATCGTAATAAGTATAATTCTCTTCGTGTTAAAAAATATAGAAACGCTAATTAATTAATACAATTATTTATAAAAAGAGTTAACACATTTAGATTAAAAATGGTAAAGGGAGGAAATATGGGAGAGGTTGTATTGAAAATAGATTCTACCATAATTATGGGTTCCACATGTCCACTTTATAATGGTGTATTAGCAAATGTAGAATATAACGTAGGAGGTGATCCCTTCCGGTTAAAATGTTAAATTGCTTGGCTAAGGAAAGTGAGTTGTTGCAGGAGATGGAGTTGCATAACTGTGGTGATTTGTCGTTGAGGGGGATCTATAATTGCAGGAATTTGCAGATTTTAAATATATATTTGTTAAAATAATTAGGAGATTAATTAGTGAATTAGAAATCAGAATTAACAGTTTAATTTGATCAAAGTCATCGTTAATCGTTAGTTTTTAACGGAATTATTGACGGAGGACTAAAGTTATCAAATTTCCATATGTGCAGGACCAAAAAATCCGAAAGATAAAGTTTAAGACAAAAAAGTAAAATGATCATATGTTCAGTACCAATTTTGGCATTTACTCAAAAAAAAACGGTAACTTACCTTAGTAGTAGTATCCATGAGATGGGTCTTCAACTTCAAATTTATGTAACTAGGATTTAATTGAAGAATTTAGATGCCTCAATTTATTGAAAGTGTGTTATATATGTAGAAAATTGTAGTGCTTTAATTATGGTGAGGAAATTTGTAGTTTGGACACGTAATAGGATGAGTCATGTTTGTTACGTAGAGACTTCAGTTTGGACACGTAATAGGATGAGATTAATAAGTAGGTAGTGACATGCAAATTAATAAGATTAGAATGCAAGCTTGCAATCTCAAGAACCTCCGAATTGTTGGTCTCTGCCCTTTGTGACTTTGACAGCCATTTCAGTTGCTCTTCTCAACTTTGCGGACGAGAAGGCTAAACAGTTATTAGCTAGTGTTAGCAAGGGCTTGTCCATTGTGAAGCTCATTGAGGAAACTCTAGACATAACGGGAGAGTTAGAAAATATCAGAAAAGCAGGAGTTGTGGTTTGGGATGGAGTTGAATTGTACAAAAGATGGGATGAGACGGATTTGAAGAACGCGAGAGTGAGAGGCACAACGCAGAAGGAAACACTGCGAAATCTTTCTAACATGGCAGCAAAGATTGTGACAGAATTTACGGCTCAAACGAGAGATTTTCTAATGGAGAACCCTCTAAACTAGCTTGCTAGAGTTATAGCTGCTAACTCAATGTACAGGATTGCTCAAACGATCTTGTTAGGAATGGGAGATGGCGAATACCAAGATGGTGACGAGCTATTAGAGGGTATATTCATCACCATCTCGGATATATTTGCAGCGTGCCTCACCAATCTAGTGCAGGTTATAACATTGATCAAAGAAAGGGAAGAAAGTGTGAAAGAGATTTTTGAAATTCTGCAGCAACGTGAGCTTCCGAGTTTAGATGTGGAGAAAGCTGCTAAGATAGACGAGTGGAAGGCGTCCATTGTGCTGGTAACTGAAGATCCTTTGGCATCTCCTTCAGCATCATCAAGTGACAATTCAACAACAGTGTAGTAGTAATTTTCATGTTGTTTTATCTATTTGCAGTCATAAATTACAGGGCGTTAATTGTGGATTAGAGATGGAATCATTTGGTGTATATTTTCATGTTTATTCACATTATAAGATGGATGTGAATTAGACTAATGACATTAAACAAATACTCCCTTAGTCCCATATTTGGAGTCACATTTAGTTATGGCACGTGTTTTAAGGAATTGGTGGAGTGTGTAATTGATGAAGTGAGATAGTGGAGTATGTAATAAATTAAGTGAGTTAGTTGAAGGTGAGTCCCTTTTTGACTTTTTGGTTTTTTATTTTTGTTTTGGTTTATTTTAATGTAGATAATGACATTTTGATGTAATTTTGATGACCAATGGGGTAAAATTGTATGACCAAATATGGAAAATTCTAAATGTGACTTTAAAACTAGGACGAACTTTTATGGCAAAATGTGACTCCAAA